>NC_091837.1:0-5000 GCF_037783145.1 Equus przewalskii | reverse complement strand
TAGGGTTAGGGTTAGGGTTAGGGTTAGGGTTAGGGTTAGGGTTAGGGTTAGGGTTAGGGTTAGGGTTAGGGTTAGGGTTAGGGTTAGGGTTAGGGTTAGGGTTAGGGTTAGGGTTAGGGTTAGGGTTAGGGTTAGGGTTAGGGTTAGGGTTAGGGTTAGGGTTAGGGTTAGGGTTAGGGTTAGGGTTAGGGTTAGGGTTAGGGTTAGGGTTAGGGTTAGGGTTAGGGTTAGGGTTAGGGTTAGGGTTAGGGTTAGGGTTAGGGTTAGGGTTAGGGTTAGGGTTAGGGTTAGGGTTAGGGTTAGGGTTAGGGTTAGGGTTAGGGTTAGGGTTAGGGTTAGGGTTAGGGTTAGGGTTAGGGTTAGGGTTAGGGTTAGGGTTAGGGTTAGGGTTAGGGTTAGGGTTAGGGTTAGGGTTAGGGTTAGGGTTAGGGTTAGGGTTAGGGTTAGGGTTAGGGTTAGGGTTAGGGTTAGGGTTAGGGTTAGGGTTAGGGTTAGGGTTAGGGTTAGGGTTAGGGTTAGGGTTAGGGTTAGGGTTAGGGTTAGGGTTAGGGTTAGGGTTAGGGTTAGGGTTAGGGTTAGGGTTAGGGTTAGGGTTAGGGTCTAGGGTTAGGGTTAGGGTTAGGGTTAGGGTTAGGGTTAGGGTTAGGGTTAGGGTTAGGGTTAGGGTTAGGGTTAGGGTTAGGGTTAGGGTTAGGGTTAGGGTTAGGGTTAGGGTTAGGGTTAGGGTTAGGGTTAGGGTTAGGGTTAGGGTTAGGGTTAGGGTTAGGGTTAGGGTTAGGGTTAGGGTTAGGGTTAGGGTTAGGGTTAGGGTTAGGGTTAGGGTTAGGGTTAGGGTTAGGGTTAGGGTTAGGGTTAGGGTTAGGGTTAGGGTTAGGGTTAGGGTTAGGGTTAGGGTTAGGGTTAGGGTTAGGGTTAGGGTTAGGGTTAGGGTTAGGGTTAGGGTTAGGGTTAGGGTTAGGGTTAGGGTTAGGGTTAGGGTTAGGGTTAGGGTTAGGGTTAGGGTTAGGGTTAGGGTTAGGGTTAGGGTTAGGGTTAGGGTTAGGGTTAGGGTTAGGGTTAGGGTTAGGGTTAGGGTTAGGGTTAGGGTTAGGGTTAGGGTTAGGGTTAGGGTTAGGGTTAGGGTTAGGGTTAGGGTTAGGGTTAGGGTTAGGGTTAGGGTTAGGGTTAGGGTTAGGGTTAGGGTTAGGGTTAGGGTTAGGGTTAGGGTTAGGGTTAGGGTTAGGGTTAGGGTTAGGGTTAGGGTTAGGGTTAGGGTTAGGGTTAGGGTTAGGGTTAGGGTTAGGGTTAGGGTTAGGGTTAGGGTTAGGGTTAGGGTTAGGGTTAGGGTTAGGGTTAGGGTTAGGGTTAGGGTTAGGGTTAGGGTTAGGGTTAGGGTTAGGGTTAGGGTTAGGGTTAGGGTTAGGGTTAGGGTTAGGGTTAGGGTTAGGGTTAGGGTTAGGGTTAGGGTTAGGGTTAGGGTTAGGGTTAGGGTTAGGGTTAGGGTTAGGGTTAGGGTTAGGGTTAGGGTTAGGGTTAGGGTTAGGGTTAGGGTTAGGGTTAGGGTTAGGGTTAGGGTTAGGGTTAGGGTTAGGGTTAGGGTTAGGGTTAGGGTTAGGGTTAGGGTTAGGGTTAGGGTTAGGGTTAGGGTTAGGGTTAGGGTTAGGGTTAGGGTTAGGGTTAGGGTTAGGGTTAGGGTTAGGGTTAGGGTTAGGGTTAGGGTTAGGGTTAGGGTTAGGGTTAGGGTTAGGGTTAGGGTTAGGGTTAGGGTTAGGGTTAGGGTTAGGGTTAGGGTTAGGGTTAGGGTTAGGGTTAGGGTTAGGGTTAGGGTTAGGGTTAGGGTTAGGGTTAGGGTTAGGGTTAGGGTTAGGGTTAGGGTTAGGGTTAGGGTTAGGGTTAGGGTTAGGGTTAGGGTTAGGGTTAGGGTTAGGGTTAGGGTTAGGGTTAGGGTTAGGGTTAGGGTTAGGGTTAGGGTTAGGGTTAGGGTTAGGGTTAGGGTTAGGGTTAGGGTTAGGGTTAGGGTTAGGGTTAGGGTTAGGGTTAGGGTTAGGGTTAGGGTTAGGGTTAGGGTTAGGGTTAGGGTTAGGGTTAGGGTTAGGGTTAGGGTTAGGGTTAGGGTTAGGGTTAGGGTTAGGGTTAGGGTTAGGGTTAGGGTTAGGGTTAGGGTTAGGGTTAGGGTTAGGGTTAGGGTTAGGGTTAGGGTTAGGGTTAGGGTTAGGGTTAGGGTTAGGGTTAGGGTTAGGGTTAGGGTTAGGGTTAGGGTTAGGGTTAGGGTTAGGGTTAGGGTTAGGGTTAGGGTTAGGGTTAGGGTTAGGGTTAGGGTTAGGGTTAGGGTTAGGGTTAGGGTTAGGGTTAGGGTTAGGGTTAGGGTTAGGGTTAGGGTTAGGGTTAGGGTTAGGGTTAGGGTTAGGGTTAGGGTTAGGGTTAGGGTTAGGGTTAGGGTTAGGGTTAGGGTTAGGGTTAGGGTTAGGGTTAGGGTTAGGGTTAGGGTTAGGGTTAGGGTTAGGGTTAGGGTTAGGGTTAGGGTTAGGGTTAGGGTTAGGGTTAGGGTTAGGGTTAGGGTTAGGGTTAGGGTTAGGGTTAGGGTTAGGGTTAGGGTTAGGGTTAGGGTTAGGGTTAGGGTTAGGGTTAGGGTTAGGGTTAGGGTTAGGGTTAGGGTTAGGGTTAGGGTTAGGGTTAGGGTTAGGGTTAGGGTTAGGGTTAGGGTTAGGGTTAGGGTTAGGGTTAGGGTTAGGGTTAGGGTTAGGGTTAGGGTTAGGGTTAGGGTTAGGGTTAGGGTTAGGGTTAGGGTTAGGGTTAGGGTTAGGGTTAGGGTTAGGGTTAGGGTTAGGGTTAGGGTTAGGGTTAGGGTTAGGGTTAGGGTTAGGGTTAGGGTTAGGGTTAGGGTTAGGGTTAGGGTTAGGGTTAGGGTTAGGGTTAGGGTTAGGGTTAGGGTTAGGGTTAGGGTTAGGGTTAGGGTTAGGGTTAGGGTTAGGGTTAGGGTTAGGGTTAGGGTTAGGGTTAGGGTTAGGGTTAGGGTTAGGGTTAGGGTTAGGGTTAGGGTTAGGGTTAGGGTTAGGGTTAGGGTTAGGGTTAGGGTTAGGGTTAGGGTTAGGGTTAGGGTTAGGGTTAGGGTTAGGGTTAGGGTTAGGGTTAGGGTTAGGGTTAGGGTTAGGGTTAGGGTTAGGGTTAGGGTTAGGGTTAGGGTTAGGGTTAGGGTTAGGGTTAGGGTTAGGGTTAGGGTTAGGGTTAGGGTTAGGGTTAGGGTTAGGGTTAGGGTTAGGGTTAGGGTTAGGGTTAGGGTTAGGGTTAGGGTTAGGGTTAGGGTTAGGGTTAGGGTTAGGGTTAGGGTTAGGGTTAGGGTTAGGGTTAGGGTTAGGGTTAGGGTTAGGGTTAGGGTTAGGGTTAGGGTTAGGGTTAGGGTTAGGGTTAGGGTTAGGGTTAGGGTTAGGGTTAGGGTTAGGGTTAGGGTTAGGGTTAGGGTTAGGGTTAGGGTTAGGGTTAGGGTTAGGGTTAGGGTTAGGGTTAGGGTTAGGGTTAGGGTTAGGGTTAGGGTTAGGGTTAGGGTTAGGGTTAGGGTTAGGGTTAGGGTTAGGGTTAGGGTTAGGGTTAGGGTTAGGGTTAGGGTTAGGGTTAGGGTTAGGGTTAGGGTTAGGGTTAGGGTTAGGGTTAGGGTTAGGGTTAGGGTTAGGGTTAGGGTTAGGGTTAGGGTTAGGGTTAGGGTTAGGGTTAGGGTTAGGGTTAGGGTTAGGGTTAGGGTTAGGGTTAGGGTTAGGGTTAGGGTTAGGGTTAGGGTTAGGGTTAGGGTTAGGGTTAGGGTTAGGGTTAGGGTTAGGGTTAGGGTTAGGGTTAGGGTTAGGGTTAGGGTTAGGGTTAGGGTTAGGGTTAGGGTTAGGGTTAGGGTTAGGGTTAGGGTTAGGGTTAGGGTTAGGGTTAGGGTTAGGGTTAGGGTTAGGGTTAGGGTTAGGGTTAGGGTTAGGGTTAGGGTTAGGGTTAGGGTTAGGGTTAGGGTTAGGGTTAGGGTTAGGGTTAGGGTTAGGGTTAGGGTTAGGGTTAGGGTTAGGGTTAGGGTTAGGGTTAGGGTTAGGGTTAGGGTTAGGGTTAGGGTTAGGGTTAGGGTTAGGGTTAGGGTTAGGGTTAGGGTTAGGGTTAGGGTTAGGGTTAGGGTTAGGGTTAGGGTTAGGGTTAGGGTTAGGGTTAGGGTTAGGGTTAGGGTTAGGGTTAGGGTTAGGGTTAGGGTTAGGGTTAGGGTTAGGGTTAGGGTTAGGGTTAGGGTTAGGGTTAGGGTTAGGGTTAGGGTTAGGGTTAGGGTTAGGGTTAGGGTTAGGGTTAGGGTTAGGGTTAGGGTTAGGGTTAGGGTTAGGGTTAGGGTTAGGGTTAGGGTTAGGGTTAGGGTTAGGGTTAGGGTTAGGGTTAGGGTTAGGGTTAGGGTTAGGGTTAGGGTTAGGGTTAGGGTTAGGGTTAGGGTTAGGGTTAGGGTTAGGGTTAGGGTTAGGGTTAGGGTTAGGGTTAGGGTTAGGGTTAGGGTTAGGGTTAGGGTTAGGGTTAGGGTTAGGGTTAGGGTTAGGGTTAGGGTTAGGGTTAGGGTTAGGGTTAGGGTTAGGGTTAGGGTTAGGGTTAGGGTTAGGGTTAGGGTTAGGGTTAGGGTTAGGGTTAGGGTTAGGGTTAGGGTTAGGGTTAGGGTTAGGGTTAGGGTTAGGGTTAGGGTTAGGGTTAGGGTTAGGGTTAGGGTTAGGGTTAGGGTTAGGGTTAGGGTTAGGGTTAGGGTTAGGGTTAGGGTTAGGGTTAGGGTTAGGGTTAGGGTTAGGGTTAGGGTTAGGGTTAGGGTTAGGGTTAGGGTTAGGGTTAGGGTTAGGGTTAGGGTTAGGGTTAGGGTTAGGGTTAGGGTTAGGGTTAGGGTTAGGGTTAGGGTTAGGGTTAGGGTTAGGGTTAGGGTTAGGGTTAGGGTTAGGGTTAGGGTTAGGGTTAGGGTTAGGGTTAGGGTTAGGGTTAGGGTTAGGGTTAGGGTTAGGGTTAGGGTTAGGGAGCAGTCAACTTAGGGTTAC
>NC_091836.1:98594119-98736091 GCF_037783145.1 Equus przewalskii | reverse complement strand
TCTTTAAAACCCGCAGGCCTATTTATACCCTAACCTAGTTGGCAAATCAACTTGCAATAAAAAGCTACAAACACTAACTAAATAATATTTGTAGCTAAATCTAACTAGTTTAAATATTGTTTTAAAAAAAATTAAAGTGAGTTACCAGTATCATTTATTATTTTGACACTAAACGGGTTCAAGTGCTCCCATTATATATTTTTTCTCTTATATTTATTATTCAGAACATAGTTCTCATTCAATAAGCTCAATTTTTTTATAAACAGTTACAACCTTCAAGGCCACTCTCTTCCAAATTGTTTGAGTGCCCAAGCACCTGGCATTGTGACCCCTGAAACAGGACATTTTTTAACAGATAGTCTAATTTTTTTTAGATATAAGTGTAGGAGGGAACTAAGTTTAAGTTTCATCAAATAGAAATAATAGAATCTTTGGCATTTCCTCCAGAGTGAGCTATCATTAATTTCTAGCTTCATTCTCTTAAATTATTTGTGCTTTTATTACATAGTTTGGTGCTTTCCATATAAAACATGCCCAGGTTTGAAAACTTTTGGGCCCTGAATTACTATTTACAATAAATGGAACTTAAAGACAAAATAAGGATTCCAGATTTGGAAATAATGAACACCAGGTCAATGGAGATGAAAAGAGAATATTTAAATGATCTTTCTAATAAGCACAAGATGACTGGGAGTACATGGATTTCAAATGAAAACAGAACTTCAAAAGGCTTTAGGATTCCTAAAATTACCAAGATGATCATGGAAAATGGTGCTAATCATTTCCAAAACATAGAAAATCTTTTCTAATATACTGTTTGTAACATTTTACATCAAATAATTCTAACTTTTAATAATGTATATTTTGGCTTTGAAATGCAAGTTACTATAAATAAAAATTATCAAAATTAATAAGTATAATTTCAAAATTAGACTTTTGTTCTGTGAAATAAGAATATGAAAACTAATTTTTCAATTTTCATCATAAACTACTGCATAAGTTTTAAATATCTACTGAGTCCATTAAATTCCAAGTGGTGGCTTTTTAATACAAGTTACTAGAGAACTGGTTTGACTTTCTAAAATCAGTTAGCCCAAACTGGTCATTTTTAAGATTTAGTAAATTTTTAGAAAACACACATCTAACAACATCCTATTGTCTGAAGAAAACATGACATTTCCCAAAGGGCTATTTCGTTAGAAGACAGCAGTTAAGCAGAAAATACTGGACTGGGAGTCAGTAGACCAAATTCTCAGTACTGGGCTTCTTACTAGCTTCTGACTTTTTTCTCAGCAAGTTCATGTCAGTGAAGAATACAGGACTACCAGCAGAGCTTGGGGTCACCTAGCAAAAATGAAGTCAAGTTTCACTTTTATGTGGAGTTCAGATAAAATAGGGATGTAAAAAAGCTATACAAATTACACAAAGGAGTTGAAAACATGTCCATGCAAAAGCCTGCACACGATGCGTATAGCAGTTTTCCTGATAAAACTGCCAGGATTAGGGAGCAACCAAGATGTCTTTCAGTGGGAGAACAGATACACTGTTATCTATCCAGACAATGGAATATTATTCAGTGCTAAAAAGAAATGAGCCATCAAGCCATGAAAAGATACGGCAGGGGCCAGCCTAGTGGCCAAGTGGCCAAGTTCGCGCACTCCGCTTTGGCGGCCCAGGATCCTGGGTGCTAACATGGCACCGCTCATCAGGCCATGCTGAGGCAGCGTCCCACACAGCACAACCAGAAGGACCTAGAACTAGAATGTACAACTATGTACTGGGGGGCTTTGGGGAGAACAAGAAGAAAAAAAAGAAAGAAGAAGATTGGCAACAATTGTTAGCTCAGGTGTCAATCTCTAAAAAAGAAAAGACAAGACATGGCAGAACCTTAAATGCATATTACCAAGTGAAAGAAACCAATTTGAAAAGGCTACACACTGTGTGATTCCAACTGTATGACATTCTACAAATGATAAAACTATGGAGATAGTGAAAAGATCAGTGGTTGCCAAAGGTAGGAGGGAGGGAGGGATGAGTAGGCGGAGCACAGAGGATGTTCAGGGCAGTGAAACTAGTCTGTACGAGACCACAATGATACACACACGTCATTGTACATTTGTCCAAACCCTTAAAATGTACAACAGCAAGAGTGAACCGTAAGGAGATGCTGATAACGGGGAAAGTTGTTCATGTGTGGGGACGGGGTATATGGGAACTCTCTGTACTTTCTGCTCAATTTTGCTGTGAACCTAAAACTGCTCTAAAACTGAAGTCTATTTAAAAAAAAAAAAAAAAAGCTATACAAATGGATAAAAAAACTCCTCCCAAGGTAGATATAATCAAATGATTCTAGATGTTGTATGTTATACTTTGAATAAGCTGGAAATTTTTTGACTACTAAGTAGCTTCTATCATAATTTTTCTGAGTTTACATTAGCTTATTGTTGTTCTATATTTCTGATAACACCAAAACCAATTTGTGGTGCCAAGATAAATCAATGGATACATACATATCCCCTACTATTATGTGAGAATTAACTTTTGCTCAGATATTGAATAAAGTACACAAGTAAAGGGAATGTTAACAACTGTGCTAGACCAATTCTCATTACAGGTGAAATGAGAAAATTTTTTAAACGTTTAGAAGAAAAACAAGATTGGAATACAGTAGTTTAAAGCAAGTACTTTTGAAAACATTTGGAAATTATTATATAGAAGGAAAACTAGAAAAATATAAAAGCCTGAAAAATGAATTTAAGCAGAAAAAAGCAAATGATTAACACTAAGAATGTGCTTATTAATACAATAAAAAGACAAGCTAAACAGACTCACAATGAATAAAAATCAAATTTTTTGTTGGTTGAAAATTTTATGAAACTGAAAATGACTTTCATAAATTTTCCATCCTATTACGCTTAAGACTATGATTGCCACTGAGTTTTGCTAATAAATCATCTGAAGGAAATACCTTGAATGACTGATCCAAGTGGAGATTCAAAAGAAGTCTCTTTCGATTATCATTCAGCATGCTATCTATTTTTTTCATATGAGGCAAAAGTAGCTCATCTAAAACAAGATAAAAATTTATTGGAATAGGATAAACTATCAACAGAAAATCTTGTTAAAAATCTGTCTTTGTCTCAAAACATTATTAAGACCTTAGCCGAGTAAGAAAGCAGCAGCGCAGTGTATGGACAGGATGAAATCCCCTGCGTTCTAACCCGTCCTTGCCTCTAGAATTAACTGACACACAACATGACCAGTGGGCAACTGCCTAATTTCTCCAGAACTCATTTACCATCTGAACAGTAAGAGTACTACAGGATATAAATTTATCTAACATTATAAAATTTTATAAAATACTAAGTATGATATTCTTAATTCACTACAGTTTAAGGAAAAGAAAAATGATCAAAATCCAGTGTGAAAAATACAAGAGAAGAGTCAAAAGACTTATTTCAGAAAGGGAAACTAAAAGTACGACAAAGATCCTACTCAAAGCTTTGTGCTTTGTCACCCCTGAAACTTTAAGCTTGTTTGAGAAAAGCACTTCCAGAGTGTAAAGTTAATTACTTTTGGTGCTGTTTTAAAGACTTTAGAATACAGACTGTTTCTTAATTTATCAGCATAATATCATATTTTTATAATACTAATGACCTTTCTGAAAATGTATATATAATCCTCAGAATCTGGTTACTAATTTCATAGTTCAATAAAATGTTTGGAATATAAACACAAGCACAGTGACCATCAGAAGAACACCTCCTCTAATTGAAGAAAAGGTCCTTAGTGTGCAATGCTTTCTAAGCTCACTAGAACACACCTGATAGTTTTCTTTTATCTTTCCAGTAGTGATTAAATCAATTCAAATACTACAAGAATTTACATTTCACAAAAACAAGTTTCAAACATTTGTGGATTATTTTAAAGTATTATAACCATTAAAATCTTTCCCCCTTATATTAAATGGAGAAAAATCAGAAAACAATGATAAACAGTAGGGAAAAAAGTCATTTAAAATACAACTGCCCAGAAATGACCATTACTAACAGATGCATATTTGATGATGCAAGGAGTTTTGATTGACAGGGAAAACACTTAATGGCAAAAAGCCAACATGGGGAATTAACTATTGGGTTTTAGTAATGGTTCTTCTACCACTAACTTGTTCTATAACTTCAGGAAACATATTTTGTCTCTTTGAACCTTCATCTACAAAATAAATGTTTTGGGGCCAGCCCGGTGGCATAGTGGTTAAGTTTGTGCACTCCACTTCGGTGGCTCAGGGTGTGCAGGTTCAGATCCCAGATGTGGGCCTAGCACCACTCGTCTAGTCACACTGTGGCGGCATCCCACATAAAACAGGGGAAGATTGGCACAGATGTTAGCTCAGGGCCAATCTTTCGGACAAAAAGGTAAATAAATAAATGAATAAATGCTTTAAACCAGGTAATTTCTAATGTCCCCTCCAGCCCTACATGACTCTAAAATGACTGATGTACAGATTACTGTCTCTGATTATACGGTCAAAAAAGCAATGGACCAGAAACTAGAAAACCCTTGGACTTTAATCCTTTCTCTGCTTCTTCCAAGTTGTGGGCTCTTAAGCAAGTCACTTAACCTCTTTGAGCCTCTCACTGTCTTCATCCACAAAATGGCTAAATTGTTCTGGGATTAAAGCAGAATAACATATGTCAAAGTATGTGGAAATAATAAAACAATACATATTTTTAGGCACTGCTGTTGAAGTATATTGTTACTGACTATGCTTTGCTATTATCTTTTGATCTTACACCCATAGAATCATTTTGACAGAAGAAGGGTAATAGAAACTGGCTCATTAATCCTTTCATTCATCTTTCTAGTTGTCCCTGGTGAATGCTATAGCAGCTGAAGGGTAAACATTAGTGAGCAACATTAGATATATTTTATATAGTTTATTTATATATCAACTCCATCCCCACTTTACTATAAGAAAGATTAATAAAGCAAGAGTGTAAAGGAATAATATTAATGAATATAAGACAATGCATATATTGTTTTAGTACTAACTGATTAGGAAATAATTACTTTGTGATATAGCTTTTACTGGACACAAATATACACTTTTAATCTTTACACCATTATTATCCAGTTCATCTAATTATTAGAAAACACAATATATTGACATCTGGACCCTGCATGTAATACAGACACTGAGTGGAATATTGTAAAGCTCATAAAGATTCTTAAAATTGAAAGAAACTAGCAGATAGTTACATAATTTTCCCATGAGTAGAGATCAGTAAAAATACATTCAATATACAGTTATTCAAATATTCAGATAATTAATGAAAAGATATGACCATTCTATAGAATCAATATATCATGAATTTGTTAACTGACAAAAACCATACATTAAACGCACAACTAACAGACAAGGACAACAAAGACCCGGGAAGTGCTACTCAGCAGACTATATACCGTTGCTCTTCTCTAGGGCTTGCATCGTGTCGGGGTCCAGGGCAATGCTGACAAGCAATTCCATGTAGCTTTTAAAGGTTTCCTTCATCGCTCTTGTGTTCAAAAAACGAGTGACAAAGGGAGCTGGAGGATCAAATGCTGGGAAGGAGAAAGGATGAAATGTTAAATATCCCTTCCTGACAACTTAAGAACAATTTTATCTGTAACAAGAGCCTATAAACAGATTAAAGGTTGTAGATAAAATTTCTTAAGATTCAAGGTTCTCCCCTCTGACTTTAAACACCCCAAGTGAGACATTCTCAAAGCTGGTTTGCACATCACAATCACTAGAGAGTTTTAAAAAAAAAAAATCCAGATTGATGGACTTATTAAGACAGAATCTTGTTGGGGGGGGGGCAGGTAGTGGTGATGAAGCTTGCACATTATACTTCAAAAAAGGTTCCCAGCTAACCCTAACCCTAACCCTAACCCAACACCAGCCCAGCATTTGGAACCATCAGCCCCAGAGGAACCTGTTTCTCCTCCCTCGGCCCTACCACAGACATCTGCTGCCAGGCTGTGCTACTCCAGAATACGTGGTTTCTCTACATTCAGGTAGTAAAAAAGCCATAAGACATCTAATGTATGAGTTAACAGATAAATAACTCTTCTTTTCACTTCTGTACCTAAATTACTGTAAAAGTATGGTCTAGAGCCAAGACATATTAAAAAAAGTTTTTTAATGTAAACACAGCCCATGCACAGAGAAAATTTCACTCAAATTCAATGGCAAGAACTGTAGGATTAGAAGTGTGTCTCAGTTTTGACTTTTTAATTCAAATATATAACTATTTTCACAGCCTTTAACAGCACTTTTCAAATTATGGTCCAAGATCCCTCAGGAACTCTCCCAAGACCCTTTCAGCAGTCTCTGATATTGAAATTTTCCTAGTAATATTAAGATCTTATACACCTTTTTCACTCTGTTGACATTTATAAAAGTAATGTTGGATAAAACCGTTGGTGCCTTACTTAGCATGAATCAAGGCAGTGACACCAAACTGAACCAGTAGCCAC
This sequence comes from Equus przewalskii, assembly GCF_037783145.1. Taxonomy (NCBI): domain Eukaryota; kingdom Metazoa; phylum Chordata; class Mammalia; order Perissodactyla; family Equidae; genus Equus; species Equus przewalskii. Next base: position 98,729,572 of record NC_091836.1, on the reverse strand, counting down.
AAACTTTGCCACGACTTTGTTATCTCACTGCCAAGCATCTGAAGGGGCAAAAAAGCCAATTCCACTCTAGTCCTTGACGAATCAGTAAAAATTATTAATTATATTAAATCTTTACCCTTAAGTAAAGGTCTCAATGTTCCATGTGATGAAATGAGAGGTACACAAAAAGCACATCTGCTATGAAGTACAACAGTCACCTCCAGGAAAAGCACCATCCAATCGTTTGAGTTACAAAATTACCCAGCCACTCTTTGCCTCATGGGACACCCTTTTTATTTGAAAGAATGACTGACAGACACACTATGCCTATACAGACTTGGATATCTGGCAGGTGTTTTCTTAAAAATTAATGACATAAACTTGTCACTTCAAGGAAAACAACTCACAGTACTGTTGCTAATAATAAAATTTGAGGTTTCAAGTAAAAATTAGAATTCTGGAAAACTTGCATCCACCACTGTGAGCCTGGCAATGTCCCAATGTTTAAAGACATCATTGATGAGATCAGTGGTGGTATTAATATATGTTATTTTTTGATACTGTAAAAATGCATGGCCTAAATGTAAGAGCTAAAACCATAAAACTCTTAGAAGAAAATATAGGGGTAAATCTTCATGATCTTGGATTTGGTGATGGATTCTAAATATGACACCAAAAGCATGAGCAACAAAAGAAAAAATAGACAAATCTGGCTTCATTAGAATTGCAAACTTTTGTGCACCAAAGGACATTATCCAGAAAATGAAATATCAACATTTAGAACAAGAGAAAATATTTTTAAATCATATATCTCATAAGGGTTTAAGATCTAGAATATATAAAGAACTCTACAACTCAAGTTCAAAACGAGAAATGACTCAATTAAAAAATGAGCAAAGGATTTCAATAGACATTTCTCCAAGTAAGACAAGCAAATGGCCAGTAAGCACTGAAGAGATGCTCAGCATCCTAAGTCGTTAGGGAAATACAAATCAAAAATGCAATGAGGGGCCAGCCCCGTGGCACAGCGGTTAAGTTCACACGTTCCACTTTGGCAGCCCGGGGTTCGCCGGTTAGGATTCCGGGTGCAGACATAGCACCACTGGGCACGCCATGCTGTGGTAGGCACCCCACATATAAAGTTGAGGAGGATGGGCACGGATGTTAGCTCAGAGCCAGTCTTCCTCAGCAAAAAGAGGAGGATTGGTAGCAGATGTTAGCTCAGGGCTAATCTTCAAAAAAAAAAAGAAAAAGCAATGAGATACCGCTTCACACCTACTAGAAGGGCTATAACCAAAAAACCAAAAAATAATAAGTGTTGGTGAGGATGTGAAAAAATGAGAACCCCCATGCATTGCTGGTGAGAATATAAAATGATGCAGTCACTATGGAAAACTGTTTGGTGGTTCCTCAAAAAGCTAAACATACAATTATCATATGACTCAGCAACTCCACTTCTAGGTATATAGCCAAAAGAATTGAAAACAAGAACACAACCAGATATTTGTATTCCATGATTCATTACAGCATTGTTTACAATAGCCAAAAGGTGGAAACAACCCAAGTGTCCAAAGCAGATGAATAGATAAACAAAATGAACATACGATGGATAAACTTACAATGGGAGAGTATTCAGACATAAAAAGGACGAAAGTTCTAATACATACTATAATATGGATGAACCTTGAACACATTATGCTAAGTGAAATAAGCCAGACATACTTATATCAGATATTTAGAGCAGGCAAATTTATAGAGACAGAAAATAGATTATCTGAGATTACCAGTGGCGGGGGAAGGGGAGAATGGGGAGTTATTGCTTAGGGTTACAAAGTTTCTGTTTGGGGTGATGAAAAAGTTTTGGAAATAGATAGTTGTGGCAGTTGCACAATGGTGTGAATATAATTAATGCTACTGAACTGTACACTTAAAAGTGGCTAGAATGGCAAATTTTATATCTATTCTACCACAACTTTTTTAATGTGAAAAAACATGAAACAGAATATGTACATTAATGAGCTAAAAAATATTTTCACATGACCAATGAATAATGTTATAAAATCATTGATCATGATACCCTTGAGATACATTCAAAGAGTAAGACAAACCAATACAATAATCTTTGTAACAAGGATGAAAAGTTGGAGAAACCACCACTTGCCAAGTTTATCAAATAAAAAACTCTGAGTATCAAAGAAAAATACTCATAATTATCTGGAAAGGTATTTAAAATACTCTTCCCTTCCCCAACGATATATCTATGTAAGGCTCAGTTTTCTTCATATACTTTAACCAAAATAATATATAACAAATTGAATGTATGAGCTAATAGGAAAATGTTACTCTTCTAACTAAATACTGTTAGTTTAGAAAAGTACAGTTGTTAAAAATACAATTTAATATGTAATGGATTTATTTTAAATAAATTTTTTAAATTTCTGTTTTAATTGACGTTCGGTAAATATAAATAGCTACAGCCCACAAAAACAAAAATGTTTTGCAATCCTCAATAAATTTGAAGATTATAAAGATTATAATATATATAGATTATAAAATTTTGAAACAGTTTGAAAATCAGGCTATAAATCTAGGTTTATTATCAATATTTGCCTTCTTTTTAAGAAGCACTAAAAATGCTTGCCTATTAGTGACAACTAGTGGTAACTCATTTGAGGACGCTGTACAACTGAGTGCAAATTGAGAACCCAAACCTGTCTATTCTAAACACTAGGCAGGAACACTAAGAGCAAAAATTACACATAATGCCTTCCAAACACACTCAAAGCACTGAATTTCTTTATAAACCCTGATGTGCACACTTCTAAACAACCATTCATAAGCAGCTTTTAAAAACAATACATTTAAAGTAGACTTCTACACTGAGGAATATTTATTATGATTCTGTTTCTATTCAAACACTCTCTAAGGTCAGCTCCCAAGCAATGATACTTGTAATGACAGTACTCATCCTGGACATCGAGGTCAACAGTACCTGCAACATCCAAGTCATCGCTCAAGTTCTGCCAAGATTACATCCTGAATTTCTCAAATGTGTCTCCTCTACCCCTGCTGCCACAACTGAGGTTCAGACTTCCAATTTATACCTGAACTATTATGTCTTGTAATTCAAATTCAGATTTTACCGTGTTGCTCCCTCCTTAACTCCCTCCAAGGACTCTCATTTTGCTACAGGATCCCAAGCTTTTCAGCTTTAGCATGGCAAACACAACTTTCCATCACCCTTTCGTCTTTTCCTGCCTACCTTCAACTTTATGCTCTAGAAGAAGACAGGTCAACAAACTTTTTCTGTAAAGGGCCAGAGAGTAAATATTCAAGGCTTTAATGGTCATGTGCTTTCTGTAGCAACTACTCAAATCTGCCACTGCAGTGGGAAAGCAACTGTATGAAAACACGTAAATGAATCGGTGTTCCAATAAAACTCCATTTACAAGAATAGGCTGCAGATCAGATTTAGCCCACTGGCCAGTTTGGTAACCTCTGCTCTAGACTACTGAACTGCCTGAAATTTCTTATATATATTACACAAGTTTGATGGCTGATGGAATGTGTGCTGGTATATTTTTGGGTTTTACAACTATCCCAGGTTTACTTTGTAATAAAGTAAATATCAATATATATAGCCTACATAACTGCTCTTTGGTGTCTTCAACAGTTTTAAGAGTGTGAAAGGGTTCTAAGGTCAAAAAGTTTGATAACTGCTAATCTATTTCAACCTTTTCATTTTATAAAAGAGAAAACTAAGGCACAGAGAGGTTACCTAGCTAAGTCACGGGCAGCTGGCTGGCAGCTAACAGATCCAGAGAAGTATGCAGTAATGCAGTATATTATAAAATTAACAAACATATTCCATTTTTATATGGAAGTATATATTATTATATACATTACTCTATCCTATTAACTAGTTTCAGAGTTGCTGCTTCCTAGGCTTGTTTTATTCTTTTCTTCTGGCATAAACATAGACTCAAAAGTCTGGAGCTAGAGGACTCTTGGTCAACCATCTGATCTAACCCCATCCTGCCCTGAGGTGAGAGAACTGGCCTCACTAAGGCTAGAGCTCACAAAGGTCTTCTTCCAGTTCACTGCCTTTTCTGTCTGACAAGGCTGTATGAGTTGGCAAACTGTGCTTTCAGTTAGTGTGTTCAGGAATTGTGAATTTATTTTTATAAAAGCCTAAGCAGAACTTAACTAGGTAGCTAAATCCCCTAAAAAAAAAATAAATTTTGAATCGTCAGCATCACTGCTCCTCTCCATTTACGTAGATGATCTAGAGTTACCAGGGTATTCATTTCATGGAGAACTCACCCTCATCATCACTGCCACTAGAATGGATCTCAGGAGATGAGTCAGATTGGGAAGATGAAAACTCTTCTTTCCATTTCTTCCGTTTCTTTGGTGGTGGCTCAGCCTTTACTTTTAGCTGTTTAACTTTGGGTTTCAAGGAAGGGGCTTTTGTGGTTACAGGTTTTGGTGCTGGAGGATCAAAAGTTTTACTGCTGCTGCTTGGCTTAGCCTCAACAGTTCTGCAACGTCACAAACAAACTTCATTAACACTGAAATACTATTAAAATAAATTAGACCAAAAGAAAAGAGAAACAGTGGAAAAGTTTATTTAATTACCTCACCAACATCTCCAAAATAAAGTCCAAGTCCTACACAAGGCCACTGGTGATTCCCCCAAAATTCTCTTGGAATATTCTTTAACCACTTACGTTCAACATTCAGCTATTAAAGGACTACTAGTTCAATCCCTATTTGTCTCTCTTCACTCTTCCCCTCCCTTTATGAACTGATTGTCCTCAATATGAGGCTGTACGACAGACGATTAATGGGCTTTAGGAAGTAATGCATGATAAACCCTTGATAGCCACATCTATCTCTGATCATCAGAAACTCACACAGGCTCCAGTGGTGACAGGTTTTGATTTAGAGACCCAACTGTATCTGTCCTAGAGCCCCTCAAGAAGATTTGCTGTAGGCCAGTCCTAGAGATTTGATTGGATAAAATTCCATCCTAAGAATAAGGTGGGCTGCTTCCAGTAAGTTGGAATCTTAATTAAACTAGATCTTCCTAGCATCTGATTGAGAATATCTAGGGTCACATTCTCTTTCCCATACAGATCACAAGGAATGTGGCTAGGTCAGATTCACGGTCCAGACAATCCAGAGTCACATTAATATATGAGGATAATTCTACTATACACTTGCCTAGAGATGTACAGGTCTTATAGTCTTTTCTCAAAAGTTACTTCATTTTAAATTTGACATTCCATTATTATTTTCATTTTATGGATAAAAAGGGGGCTTCAGAAAGAGTGCCTTACTACAAGTATATTACATAAGAAAATAAATACCTGATAGCTTGTGAAGGCTTACTTCTTGGCTTTTTGGAACATACTCTGACATATTCCTTTTTGTTTGTGTTTTCAATGAACTTCACATATATCTTTTTGTATTTACTCTTTGCATCTCCAAAATATCCAAGGTACTATGGAAAGAAACAAGGTACTAAGGAAAGGAACATTTGAATTACATAATTATACATTCTGTACATAAAATATTACTTTGCCGGCTTGATTGACTATCATACAGCTATCCTTCAAGTCTTTCAAATGCAGCTCTGGCCAAGCTAATTTCACCTGAATAAAAATGAGCCCAACTTCATTCATAAGTACAAGCCCCTACACAGAAGCAATCATCAGATGTTTACTTACTCAATGCTATTAAACTACCTAAGGACAAAAGAATAACTTCTATAAGTCTTCTGGTACATCAGGATGTTTGACTGGCAGAATAATCAATAGAAGAGCTTCTGAGCTTATCTGAACTCTTCACAGACTAACACTAATTCCTTTCCTTTATTTAAAAAAAAAAAAACTTAAGGAACAGTATAAAGTGTTTTCATTTTAAGCTGCTGGTAGTTACACATTGAATTTATTTTAAAATCAGACTATTAGGGGCTGGCCCCGTGGCCGAGTGGTTAAGTTCACGCGCTCCGCTGCAGGCGGCCCAGTATTTCGTTGGTTCGAATCCTGGGCGTGGACATGGCACTGCTCATCAAACCAGGCTGAGGCAGCGTCCCACATGCCACGACTAGAAGGACCCACAACGAAGAATATACAACTATGTACCAGGGGGCTTTGGGGAGAAAAAGGAAAAAAATAAAATCTTAAAAAATAAATAAATAAAAAAAATAAAATCAGACTATTAGAGTATCATATACTCTGTAGTTCAAACTTTATGCTATTTTATATCAGAAATGCTCAATATAAAATATATTTAAATTTAAACCATTCTATATTTTCCCCAGGATCACTGTCAAAAAATAGTTAAGGGTAATGTAAACAAGCATTTTACTTACACTGTTTGTAGCAGCAAATTCTCTTTGCCCATCTCGAATTTCCGGAACAAACTTCTGTAATAAAGCTTTTTGTACTTTCCAAATAGCTGGGGGTTCTTTTCCTATTTTTAAAGCCTCCTGTAATAAGCAGAATTAATTACATTTATAAAAACTAGAACTTAGTCTAAATTTATAGAATCTTAGAGCTGAAAGGAATCTTAAAGACCTGTCTACCTCAACCTTTTATCTTTTACCTAGCTGACTTGCAATAATTCTCCTAAGCTGGCTATTCAGTCTCTGCTTAAATTCTTCCACAAATAGGGAGCACACCAACATGCAAAGTAGCCTATTACCCTTTCGTACAGCTATTGGAAAGTTTTCTTCTAGTGATATTACCATACATTATTTATGCAATTTTATAACATTATGTATATATTCAAAAAGACAGAAACAAACATGCTAAAATATTAACAGTAGTTAATTGTGAATGGAAGGAATATAGATTAATTTGATGTTATATTCCTAATTGTCCTTTTTAATGCCATTCCTCTCCATCCTAACCAAAGAATAAAATCAAAAACCCAAGAATCGGTTTTCTTGAACACAGCTAAAATTTTCTTGTATGAAATTATAACATTCAGCTCAGGATTTTTACAATCTGAAATTACGAGAATAAGTCTAATTTTATTTTACATTATATTCCTGTTATTTTCTTTAAACTTTTAAATGAGATAAATGACCATTTTCTCCAAACTCCTAATAATACAAAGAGTTGGGAGCCTTGAAAAACATTGACATTTCAAAACTGCTCTAACTACTAGTACCTAATCCAACATACTGACTAGTCAGAAATATATAAAACTGAGATATAAGTTAAAATTATTTTAAGCTATTTTCTTTTGAAAAATATCTCACGTCTACTAGTGTATCATTTAACAATTACGACAACTTAGAATAATTATAAAAACCTAACTTTTGCACTCAAGTTAGACACATGCTATTAAACTCATCAAGAAGGCTATCATATGCACTCCCACTAAGCTCTGACCTTTATACCTGTGAACGTTCACATCACCTTAAAAGTCTCTATGTCTTCTATCTTTACCACAAATTCATCACGCTCCCTGTATTGGCCTTCGCCGCCGCTTTCCGAGTTCTCCTCATCTGTAAAACCTTCTATGGCAACAGAGTCCTGTCCTCTTGCAAACTGGTCTGAAGGAAGACCATCAAGTTCGATGGGCTTTGGGGGTTCTGCAGAGTTTATATTTTCCAGGATATTTACTGCAGATGAAGTAGAGTAGAGAGGTTCTTGCTTAACTGCACCCACAGTGGTAGAGGAAGTATTAGCAGTACCAGTGGTATTGGCAGTTGGGCTAGTAGTTGCCACCTGTAGGGCTTCTGAAACTAGATCAAGCAAATGCAAATCAGTAATACACATAATTAACCATTTACTTGCTCTGAGTAAAATCTGAACAGTTTAAAAAGAAAGACTTGGGTATTTTTGTCATCAAATTGTTTGAAACAATGAGACCCATAGTAAGAAACTAAAAAATGATTGTTAATTTCCAAGAATCAAAGTGGTGAGAATTACATCTGGATGACAAGCAGACTTAGAACCTCCACCAATCTACACTTACCCCTAACTCCACTTAACTAGCACAAAGAGACAAAAAAGGGATGCAAGATACGGAAGGGTCAGCAGACCAAAGCTGTGAAGAATTCCCAGAAGAAAAGCCGAGTGGACATGATAAAGGAAAACAACACCCCAAAATACGTTGAAACAGCACTAGAAACTACGGAAACAGAAAAGATTATAAAGTAATGATATAAAAATTTGCTAACAAACAACTTAGATGAAATGGACAAATTCCTAGAAAAACACAAACTACTGAAAAGGACAAAAGAACAGAAAGAACATCTAAATAGACCAGTAACATCTAAAGAGAATAAAAGAAATTTTAAAACATTCCACAAAGATAAGCATAGGCCCAAATGGGTTCACAGGTGGCTTCTACCAACACTTAAGTAAGAATTAATACCAATCCATCATATATTTACCAGAGATTTGTATCCAGAATATATAAAGAACTCTTACAACCTCAATAACAACAAGACAAACAGCCCAACTTAAAAAGTAAGCACAGAGGGGCAGATATATATGGTGACTGACAAATAATTATGTACAACTGAAATTTCACAAAATTATAACTATTATGACCTCAATAAAATAAAATTTTACAAGAGTGAGCACAGGATCTGAATAGGCATTTGTCCAAAAAAAAAAAAAATTGTCAATAAGCAGATGAAAGGCCATTACTCATTACATCAATGCAACCTCACACCTGCCAAGAAGGCTATAATTACTAATACAGACAATAACCTGTTAGCAAGCATGTGGAGAAACCGGCACCCTTTTACATTGCTGGAGAGAATGTAAAGTAGTATGGCCACTTTAGAAAACAATTTGGCCATTCCTCAAAATGTTAAGCATGGAAGACAACATGATCTTATATATAGAAAACCCTAAAAAATCCATCGGAAAGCTACTAGAAGTAATCAACAATACAGCAAAGTTGCAGGGTACAAAATCAACTTACATAAATCAGTTGCATTTCTATACTCTAATAACAAACTAACAGAAAGAGAACTCAAGAACACAATCCCATTCACAATCGCAACAAAAAGAATGAAATATCTTGGAATAAATTTAACCAAGGAGGTAAAAGATCTATACAATGAAAACCACAAGCCTTTTCTGACAGAAATTGATGACGACATAAAGAGATGGAAAGACATTCCATGCACATGGATTGGAAGAATAAACATAGTTAAAATGTCCATACTAACCTAAAGCAATCTACAAGTAGAGTGTGGTTTTATTTCTGGGCTTATTTGTCCTTCATTTTTATTGATATAAGAACTGAGAAACCTTGTTCATATAAATAATAGATGAATGAAGGAATAAAAGGGATTTTATTATAGCAATGTCACTGAATTTTGAAAATACTTTCTAAGTTACATGGCAAAACAAAGCACATAGCTATCTATGACCAAAAACAGGGATACTGCCACCAGCAGACCCTGAGAAAAGGACAGAGTAAAGGACACACTACTCACGAGGGATGTAATCCCAAAGAGAAGATATGAGGGGCAGGAAGAAAGAAGGGCAATACGGTAAACACGTAAGTAAATCAAAATAAACACTGACTTTAACAGTATTAATGATGTCTTGTTGAGTATTAGAAAACTAGACAGAATTAAAATACATGGTAACAATAACATTAAAGTTAGGAGGAGTTAAATGGAGTTGTAGTGTTCCGAAGTCTTTCTATTATCCCGGAAGAAAGAAAGAAACATACCAACAGATTTTGAGAGGCTGAAAATGCATACTTTAATTCCTTTTATAACCAGGAAAAGAACAGATATTTCATCAAAACAATCAAGGGGTGGGAGAGTAGGTAAGACAGGAATAAAACAAGACTATGTATTGATGGTTATTGAAACTGAACATGCAAAAATTGGTTTAATTATACCAATCTTTGTACCTTTGTTTATGTTTGAAAATTTCCATAATGAATATTAAGCAAATATTTTTCTAAAAAGAATACGTAACTTCCAAATTGGTAGAGGGAAAAATATCAATACTGTATGATACTCTTTATATGAAGTTTTAAAACAAACCAAACAAAAGAACAGTGTTTAAGGACGCATACACAGGTGGTAAATTACAAACGAAAAGCAGGGAAGTGACCACCATCCAACCAAGACAGTGGTTAGTTCTAGAAGTTAAGAGTTGGGTTTAGGGGCTGGCCCCATGGCCAAGTGGTTAAATTTGCTCACTCGCTCCACTTCGGTGGCCCAGAGTTTCGCTGGTTTGGATCCTGGGCACAGACATGGCACCGCTCATCTAGCCACCCTGAGGCGGCATCCCACATGCCACAGCTAGAAGGACCTGCAACTAGAATATACAACTATGTACTGGGGGGCTCTGGGAAAAAAAAAGAAGAAGAAGATTGGCAACAGTTGTTACCTCAGGTGCCAATCTTTAAAAGAAGAAAAAAAGAGAGTTGGGTTTAATTTAATACTCAATTTATTTTTGTACTTTTTTTGCTCTCTAGTGACTAGCATTTAACACCATAAATCTTCTTCTTTGCCCCACACTCTTGGCGCATCCCATTGGTTTCAAAATACAATGTTCTAGTGCCATTTCTAAGTGGTTTATCATTTCAGTTTTGGTTTCCTTTTTAAGCCATGAGTTATTTAGAAGTTATCAGAAATTATTTAGAAGTCTTAAAAATAACCTTATTTTTATTTGTCCCTTTCTTTTTTTCTTTCAGCTATTCTTTGATGTAATTACTGCATTGTCATCAGAGAATATGGCTTAAATAATGTCTGCATTTTCCAGTTTAGAGAAATTTTACATGTATATTTTCTTCATGTACGTTATATTACCATAAGTGAGTCACATTTCACAAGAAAAAATGTCCTTAAGGAAAGAAAATAGAGATGTGGAAAAATAGATTGAAAATGCTAACAACAATAAAATTAGTATGGCAATATTAAAAACAGAAATGGGAAATTAAATGGGAAAAAGGGAGATTTTATTATGATAAAAGGAAATTTAACTACAGTAAAATTTTAAGCACCCAATTATTTGGGTTAGAAACATATCAAGTAAACAGTGTTAGAAAAACAATAAAACACAGTGAGAAACTTTAACACAACTTTTCCAGTAATCAACACATCAAGCAATCTAAAAACAAATAAGGATAGGGAGGATTATTTTTAACTTTTCTATTAAAAATTTCAAACACACAAAAATAGAGAACACAAACCTTCACGTACCATAACCCAGCTGCAACCACCACAAACATTTAGGTATAGTTATTTCACCTCCCGTCACCTTTTACATTTGCTGGGAGAGTTTACCGCAAATTCTAGATCTGTCATTTACCTCCAACATACACACATAGGTTTTCTTAAATAACCTAATGTCATTTATTACATTAAACAAAAAATAAAAAGACATAAAGAATTTGAGCAATATTACCAAATAAAATCTATTAGCAGTTGGTACTCATGGAATATTTGCAAAAATTAACCACTTACCAAGCCACTAACAAAATTTCCATAAATTTCAAACTGCAGCCGTTATTTACCCTCAACCACAATACAATAGAGCCATAAATTAGTAATAAAGGAATATCAAAACAACAAGAAAAACTCACTAGGAAACAGACAAAAACTCATCATCCTTAATAACTTTTGGGCTAAAAAGGAAATCAAAACTGAAATGACAGATCATTTAGAAAAGACAGTGAGAGGATTATAAATTAAAACCAGAGGGTAGAGCCACAGTGTGCTGCCAAGAAAACTTACACTTTAATGCCATTAATTAGAAAGCAAGCAAATAACAAAAATAAACTAAGTAATAAACTCAAGAAGCCAGAGAGAGAATACGAAATTGAACCTAGGGAAGATAGGGAAACAGAATTCGTAGAAACAGAAATTAAGAAAAAGTGAGTGAAAAAATGATAACAGGACCAAAAAAAGAAAAGTACATCGGTTCTTTGAAAAGAACCATTAAATAGGCAAAGCTTTCATAGACTGGTAAGGAAAAAGATTCAAATAATCATTTGGAGCAAGAAAGAGAACATAACTACAAAAACAGAGGAGACTAAAGCTTAATAAGGAATATTATGTACGACTGTGTAACACCAAATTTTAAAATCTAAATGAAAGGGATGATTTTTCTAGAAAACACACCTTTCTTAAATTGACCCAGATAGATCAAACTACCTCAGGAAAAACTGGAAAGCCCCAGATATATTCTTAGAAAGTTCTACCAAATGCCTACTGTATGTAGAAAATTTTTTCAAAGCTTAGATAAAGAAACCTTTCCCAATTTATTTTATAAGACCAACATATTCCTGAATACAAAAGTGAACAAGATGAAGACAAAAAACATTACAAGCCAATCTCACCTATGAATCTAGGTGTAAAAATCCCCCCCAAAATAAGAGCAATTTAAAACTTGCAATGGATTAAAAAAATTCATCATGACCAAGCAGAGCTCATTGTAGAAAATTTTTTTGAAAGGTTCAGCATTAGGAAATCAAGTAAGATTAATGTGGGAAAAAAGAAGCAGATTTATCAGAAGAAATTCAAAAAGGCATATGACAAAATTCAATGCCCATTGTTAATTTTTTTAAAAAATCTTAAAAGTCTCAAAGCAGAAGGAAAGTTTCCTAAGGATTACAGTATACCAGAAACTGACAACAAATATATTTCAAAGTCAAACCTACATATTTTACTTAACATCAAGGAGGAAGTCAGGATGCTTGCTATCATTGCTACTATTACCAGAGGCCTGAGCCAATAAGATGTTACAAAAAAATGAGGAAAAGAAAGATAAAACTACATTATTTTTAGAAGATACAACAGTCTACCTAAAAATGCAAGAGAATCAAGTGGAAAAACTGTTAAAAATTCAACCAAAATGCCAAACACAAGATGGAAATATGAAAATCAATCATTCCCATACATCATCAGCAGCCAATTAGAAAACAGCATGGGGAAAATCATATTTTAAAAACTGCTAAAACTCTAATAAATAATATCTATGTGGAAAAAATGATATAATGCTAAAAGACAAATAAAATCTGAATACGTAGAAAAACATTTTCCATAAGTGGATGAGAAGACAATATTGTAAAAATATCGATTCTCCCTTAAAATTAATTTGTGAATTCAACATAATCTCCAAACATTGAAGGGGCTCCTACTGGCCCATTACAGGGCAATTTGAGCATCAGAAATAATGACTGTAATTGATAAGAAAATGAATTTTTAAAAATTCACGAAAGGGTTCTGGTGTCTACCAAAAGGAAGTAAGCCCACTAGAGGCTACTATCACCCACTTATTACAAATAAAAACTCCGGACAAAATGTAACACACAACTCCCTAAAGACTGAAAAGTCAGTAACAGCAGGCAGATTGGGGAGGGAAACCCAACCTCAAATAACAATACATGGAGGTTTCCTCAAGTTCTTTCCTCTCTTACCACCTGGCATTTACCAGAGTTCTGCACAGGGTGACCCCTATGCAGAACTACACAGGGTACAGACAATAAAAACTCCAAGAAAATCTGTTCTTTTGGACAGATAAGTGGGGAAAGGAACCCCATGCAAGGTAAGAGTGTGGGGGCAACTGCCATTTCTTTTTTCTCCTCTCTCCCGGCTCTGCTCAGAGGGCAATGCAATGCAGTGGTGATGAACCAGACATCTTAACCCTGACAGGACACTGGTCACTTTGGTATTCAAGAGGAATCTAAAAAACAGGGCCCCTAGCCAGCCCTGATGGCCTAGTGGTTAAAGTTCTGCACGCTCCGCTTCAGCGGCCCAGGATCAGTTCCCAGGCATGGAACCACACCACTCATGTGTCAGCAGCCGTGCTGTGGTGGTAGCTCACATAGAGGAACTAGAAGGACTTACAACTAGATTATACAACTGTGTACTGGGGCTTTGGGGAGGAAAAAAAAGAAGATTGGCAACAGGGGTCAGCCTGGTGGTGTAGTAGTTAAGTTTGCACACTCCACTTTGGTAGCCCAGAGTTTACCAGTTCAGATCCCAGGCATGGACCTACATACCGCTTATCAAGCCACATTGTGGCAGGCGTCCCATATATAAAATAGAGGAAGATGGGCACAGATGTTAGCTCAGGGCCAATCTTTCTCAGCAAAAAGAGGAGGATTGGTGGTGGATGTTACCTCTGGGCTATCCTTCCTCACAAAAGAAAAAGATTGGCAATAGATGTTAGCTCAGGGTGACTCTTTCCCAGGAAAAAAAAAAAAACCATGGGTCTTATAATTTAAAAAACGAAAAAAACTGGGCTCCTGTGGTTTGACAAGTGTAAGGAATGTTCTATATCAATTATATCTCAATAAAGCTGGGAGAATAAAGTGTAGGGGGATTCTCTGTTCTTTCTTTCTCTTCTCTCACTGCAATGTCCCAACGGTAGTCCTAGTTGTACAGAACTGTGTCAAAGCATGGGCAGCTAAAACTACAAGAAAAATTCCAACTTTCTAACTAAATGACTAGGAAAGGAAACTCTGGGAGCTGGTTAGTGTGGGGAAATTCCCAGGGAGGCGAAGTAGAGAATGGTATCCTCTAATTTTGTGTATGAACCCACACAAATCCCAGTTTCATGCCTAAAGTGCACATATGCAGAGTAGATCCAAACTAGGAGAGTAAAGCCTTTGAGATTTAAACTATGACAAAGTCTACCGACCACCCAAGTTCCAGACTAACCCCTGAGAAACACCCAAAGCAATAGAGCAAAATCTCTGAAAACTGAACTAATACTAGAATCACAACTCAAAGGTGAGACAGAACTCATGCTCTGACTGCCTGCTAAAACAAAACAAATCAGTATGCTCCAGAGAATTTTAATAGAACCCACAGTCTTACAGTATAGTACTCAAAATGTCCAGGATACAATCCGAAACTGCTCAATAAACAAAGAAACAGAAAAATGTGACTAATTCTCAAAGGGAAAAGATAATCAACAGATACCACTCCAAGATGACTCAGATGTTGGAATTATCAAAGACTTGAAAAACAGCTATTGTAATCATACTCAATGAGGTAAGGTGAACATACTTTTGAAATGAATGGAAACATGCAAATTCCCAGCAGAGAAATAGAAACTAGAAAAAAAGAACCAAATACAAATTTTAGAACTCAAAAAATATCTGAAATAAAAAATTCACTGGATGGGCTCAATAGCAGAATTGAGAAGGCCAAAATGTCAATAAACTTGAAGACAGACCAACAGAAATTATATAACCTGAAGAACAGAGGGGGGAAAAAAAGATGGAGAAAATGAACAGGAGCAATATCAAAAGGTTTTACATCCGTGTCATTGGAGGCCCATAAGGACAGAAAGAGGTTGGTGCAGAAAAAATAATGCCTCCCAACTTCTCAAATTTGGTCAAAGAAATACATTTTACAGATTAAAGAATCTCAGTGAACTCCAAACAGGATAACCCTTATTCCAGACAAATAATTACACTGCTGAAAACCAAAGAAAAAGAAAAGGTCTGAAAAAGGAAAAGTTCTTTGGGCTGAAAGGAGATGATACCAGAGAGAAACCTGGAACATCAGGAATAAAGAAAATGCAACAGAAATTATAAATATCTGGCCAAATATAATAGACTATTTTTCTCCTCTTAAGTTATTTGAGATACATACGACCATTGAAAGCAAAAATTGCTACTCTATCAGAGTTTCCAATATATGTGGATGCAATATATAGAATATACGTAACCTAAGAGTAAAAGGGTAAAAGAATCTGTATGGTTTTTAGGCTTTAACATTTTGCTTGAAACCATAAAAATATTAACTCTAAGTGGATTGTAATAACTAGGTCAAGCACTAAAAACATAATACAAAAAAGCAGAGCCAAAAAAAGCAGAGTTAAATTTAAAAATGAATACTAAAAATGCTTAATTTTTTTAGAAAAAAGATAAGAGAGGAAACAAAACAGAGGGGGAAAACAGAAAACAATAAAATGGAAGATATAATTATATCAATAATTATATTAAATGTAAATGGTCTACACATACCAACTAAAAGACAGAGAATGTGAGATTAGAGTTTAAAAAGACAAAAATGAAATATATACTGTCTACGAAATACCCACATTAAATATAATTGTCACAGATAGGATGGAAAAGATGTACCACGCAAACACTAATCAAACGAAACCAGGAGTTGCTATGCTGCCAGCAAAGCAGACTGCAGAATAAGGATTATTACCAAGGATAAAGGAGGACAGTATATACTGATAAAATGTTCAATTCTCCAGGACTTAATGATCCTAAAGGCATACACACCTAAAAACAGAGCTCAAAATAAATAAAGCAATAACCTATAGAAATAAAAGGAGAAATAGTCAAAACCACAAATAGAGACTTCCGACCTCCTTTCTCAGTAACTGACAGAACAAGTAAACAGATAATCGGCAAGGATATAGAAAACCTGAGAAACACTAAACACCAGCTTGAAGTAATTAACACTCATACAACAATGAACACAACAGAATACATATTCTTTTAAAGTGCAAACGGAACATTCATCAAGATCAACCATATTCTGGACCATAAAGCTAACCTTAACAAATTTAAAAGAAATGAAATTACACAAAGTAGAAATCAATAAACATGTCTGGAAAATCTCTAAATGTTTAAAAATTAAACAATATAATTCTAAATAACTCATGGGATCAAAGAGGAAGCACCAAAGGGAATTTTTAAAATTTTGAACTGAAAGAAAATAATAAATAATAAAATAAAATTTGTGGGATACAGCTAAAGCAGGGCTTTAGAGAGAAGTTTGTAACATTAAACGCTTACAGCAGCAAAGAAAAGAGGTCTCAAATCATCACGCTAATTTCCCTGTATAACAAAAGGAGAATTCTTTGGAAATGTATTAGCAGACATTTATGCTAATTGATTATATGGGAGACCAACTGTTTCTATATCACTTTAGTAGTTAAAGATAGTCTCAAGTCCAGACAGAAGCTAAGAAATATATCACAAAACAAAGTTTAACTCTTCAAGCACCAATCTATTTACACAAAAGAGCTAGGCAGGAATACAGGCTCCAGAACGAGACAAACCGAGCTCAGACTGCAGCTCTGTCCCTTACCAGCTGCATGGACTTGGGTAATTCATTTACTCACTTATATCATCTGTAGACTAGAGATGACAATGCATATCTCACAACCGTGCCACTAGTTCCTGGCACAGAGGTGGTAGCTATTTTATTGTTATAAATATTTTTTCCTTAGTATATTCCTTAAAATAGCAACTTTTGTATTTGTCAATTGTTTACATCAAGCAGCGCTTCTTAAAACAGTTCCTATAAATGTTCCCTTAACTACATAGCAAAGCGAAACACACACCCAACGATTTGGGCATATAGTCTGGAGCCAGCACAAAATTTTTAAATTTTATCTTAATTATACTAATGTGCATGCTGCAGACAACATAACCATATTTAACAGCAAAATGTTAATGTCCAGGTAAAATCAGCATACCAAGAAAATATGCCATTTTATACTACAATAGGACCCCCAATACAACGCCTCATATCCATAAGCCACCTCAAGATGTCTCAAATTAGAGAAGTCAGGATAGCATACTATGTAAGATATGTTGCATGTGGTAAAAAGCCAAGAAAAACTAGAACTACTCAACCTAAAACCCAGAACTTTCCTAGGGGCAAGGAACATTTTAAAAAATAAGTCCCTAGGATACCTACCCATGCATTTTATCCTGAAAATTTATTTGCAGACCTGCTTCAAGACACAAAAGCTTAAAATACAGTCAATGGCCAGAAAAATAACAGTGGAAAGCCATAATTATGAATCTAAATTTTAAAACCTCACCCATTTTCTTCTTTTTCTCAGAAGCAGTATCCAAAGTAGCTAAGGCAGCAGAGGCGCTTTTACAAACATCACGACTGCATACTCCAGGATCTTCTTCATCAGAAGAAAATGAAGATAAATGCTCTAAGTTTTTAAGTTCATTCTCAACTTTTTCTGATGGACTGTTACGCCCAGTTTCAGACGTTAACAGTGTTGCTGATGAAGTCTTTGCAAGTGGCGGGGGACAAAACGTACGGACAATCTGGGTCCCTGGTCGTCTAGTCCTGTTAGGCATTCGGACAGCAAGAGTGGAAAACTGCTGCTTGGGACCAGATTTCAGAAAATCTAAGAAAGAGGCAATAAATCCTGTCTTGACTTCTGGTTGTTTTTCCTCTACTTCTTTGATCTTCTGTCTCATTTTCTCTTGATGCTGATAACCATCATGGCAGCTCTCCGAGGGAGGAGGAGCATATGGCAAATATGCATCTGTCCCTCTTGGATTCTGGCGCTTGCCTTGGGCAGGTCTTTTCAGCTGTTTCTGGTTATTGTTGTCTTCCTCTTTAGTTTGCCCTTTTCCTTTAGTTTTTTTCTTGTGAAGGTTAAAATGCATTAAATCTTGGTTTTCGTCTTCAATCTTGACACTGACTGCCTCCCCAGGTTGGGCCATGGTCAAGAGTGCAAGCGCACTCCTCGCTGGGTTCACTGCCACCCCACTGTCATCACCCCCTAAGGTGAATTCACTCTCTGATGTAGCACTCTCTCCACTTATACTTCTGCTACTAGAAACAAACTCTTGCTTTCTGTTATTATTTAATGTACTATCAACAAGAACTTCACTATCTTCTTCAGATTCATGACTGGTAGCAGGCTGTTTCTTGAATGGGCCAGAAGTTTGCTCCTGGACTTCATGACTTGGTCCAACCACTGGTGAAGTTACTTTAGATGCTTTATTTTGGCCAGGTGTTTCAATGTGCGGTTGATCAAGAGTCATTTTGGACTGAAGGGCAGGTACTGGTGAAAGGTTTATGATAACTTGATTTCCATTTAAGGGAATATCATTTATACTCTGTGGCTTTCCTACTGTAGCTGTTATGGAGTTAAAATCTGAAGCCACATGCCTGACATCTAACGACGGCTGAAAATGAGATTTAGAATCACCATCTTCAACAGCCGGAATGGTTTCATTTGAAGTTGACTTGGTAAAATCAGAAGGTGTAACCCCACAAGCTGCTGCTGTAGCTGCTAAAATATCATCTACATTTGATAAAATATGTCGTTCATCACTGAGAAGAATCGCCTCTGGGAAACATATTGAGCCAAGAGAAACAAAATGATTTTTTGAATCATGTTGACTTGTTTCACTAAAGTGGCCCTTTGTTGTGAGATGCTGTTGCAATGGTTTTGAAGACTCAGAGAGGTCCATTTTCATAATGTCAGAATTCTGAGGATGGAGTTGCTGCTGAGAATGATCAGTATTGCTCTGAATAATATGACCATCCATTTGAAGGAAAGGATGTACTATTTGTTGAGGACTTTGAACACGCTGTAGTTGTAAAGATGCCTTTACTTGTCCTAAACTTGCCTGCAGTATTGACTGCTGAAGAATTTGTAAATCACAGGCAGAGTCTAAAAGGATCTGTGTGTTGGGAAGAGATGCCTGATGGCCATGCCCTAAAGCATGATTGGGAATTTGAATCTGAGATGAGGCATTAATTATTTGATCATGTTGCTCCTGGACCTTGGTTTCAAGTACCTTATGTATAAGAGAATGCTGCTGGTTTAGGTCTTTATTATTCAACCTTACTTGTGGAGTTTGCATTAAATTAGTTGCCTTCTTAATATCAAGGGGTGCTGCATTATTGACTTGGCCAATTTGTTGGTTAAGTTGTGTCACTGAACCAACCACGCTTTCTTCTTTTTTTGACCCTTGTAGGGCAATCCCAACAACCTGATCTTCAGGACGAGAATTACTTCTGATTACACTCTGAGAATATCTGTCCTCTGCCTTTGACACCTTATAAGCTGATTCTTGAACAATTTCCCCATCAGATAGGCTTTGGGTTGATGACTCAAGAGATACTTGCGGCTGCAATACCTGCAACTCTTGCATTGGAAAATCATCTTGCTTTGAAGACGTGTACACATTCGAGTCAAGTTTTCTTTCAGCGTAAGACTTTGGATCGGGGGAAGGTATGTTATTCTGTAATGTCCGACAATGAGTAGAGGATGCAAAAGATGATGACTGGACAGCAGGCAAAAACTTTTGAGACTGGGGAGATGATGACTCTTGAGTCTGAGCATTTTGGGAAGAATGCACAGAAATATAATTCTGGGTTGGGCTAGAATCAGGCAAATTCTGAGCCTGAGAGGTGGAAGAATAGGAAAGAGAAGGGGCTGTTAATGTTAGGGACTGCCCTGAAGCATAGCTTTCCGAAGGACTAACAACTGACAAAACTTGTGATTGAGATGAATAACTAACCTGTGTCTGGCTAACTGGTGATAAACCCTGAGAGTGACCAGATGAATAACTTTGTGACTGGCTAGCTGAAGACAGATCTCTTGTCTGAGCAGGGTAATTCCCATTTGTAACTGAAGATAACACCTCTTGCTGGCTAGAAGAATAATTAAGTGTCTGATTTTCAGAACTTATAGTCTGAGATGACCCAGAAAAGGCCAAGGTTTTATATAAGGATGGCAACTTCTCAACTTTGCTGGATCTATAAACCTGTGAATGAACAATCGATGGCACATTATGTGGCTGTACTAAGCCATAATTTTGGGACTGACTAACTGATAAAAGGCTTGGTAGCTGTGCTGTAGAATAGATCTGTGCCTGGCCTGATACAACAGAACTCTGGTTATGTAAAGGTTTGGAATAGCTTAGTGTTTGTACAGGAGAAATTATACTTTGAGGTTTGGGGGTCTTAGCTGATGTTAGTGGTTGTTTTGAAGAACAGCCTTTCACTTTTGTAATAGAGGGAGGATATCCTGATGACGGAATTGCAGATGAATAAGACTGAGCAAGTTCCACTGAGACCTGAGAGGTCTTCTGTTGCAATCCTCCACTGCTCACCTGAGAAGAATCTCCAACTGGGCTACAGGATAAAGAGGACTGCCTGCTTGTTTCCTGAAAATTAACTACACCTGCACCTGACAGATAACTATGTAAAGGATGCTGTGAACCAGTCAGTTGTGCCTGAACAGACTGGGTACCTGAAGGCCGCTGATGGTGTTTAATAACACTACATTCTCGAAGAAGAGCTCTTTCAATGGAAGCAGTAGAACTAGTAAAGAGAGTTGAACTGTAGGCCTGAGGAGTTTGCTGGGCTCCCCCAACTGCTGAAGGCAACAAACTAAACTGAGGTTGTAAAAGATGGGGTGCAGACTCTTGAGCTGAGCGGTATGTTGAAGACTGAGGTGGTGTGCTGTTACTTAACGCAGAACCTCCCAGGCGCTCAAATGCCAAAGCACCTGGAACAGTTCCCTGGGAAGTTTTGATTTGCAGCAAAGGGTCATGAGGATTTAAAATTCCGTTTGACGTAGTGTTAAAAGTTGAATCCTGAAGCACCAAAGGTGAAGTGGTAGCAAAGTTTCTATTGCTGAAGGCGGTGGGATGCTGATAAGCAGAGAGGGCAGAGGGTGGAAGTGTTCCAGTGGTTGGCAAAGGTCCACTAACAAAGAGCTCAGCTGCCACTGAGGAATGCACACCTATGAAGAGAAAACATGAGGATGTTTATGCAATTACAGCAAATGCTTACATATATGTTTTCATACTAGAGACTTAGATAACTTATATAACCTTCAACTCATCAGAATCTCTGTAACACGGAAAAGCCTGACAAATTAGTTCTGTATGTAACTTTTGAAAATTATATTTCAAAACAGCTAGCTAGCTTAAAGCAAAAACAAAGTTACAAAAGTATCAGCAATTCATATGTATAATTGTTATAAGAATATGAGTTTATACACAGTTAGATAAGGCCATTTGAAAATGAAGAAACCAGCAAAAACGTGCAAAATCGGGGCCGGCTCTGTGGCCGAGTGGTTAAGTTTGCGCACTCCACTGCGGCGGCCCAGGGTTCGGATCCTGGGCGCAGACATGGCACTGCTCGTCAGGCCACGTTGAGGCGGCATCCCACATCCCACAACTACAAGGACGTACAGCTAAGATATACAACTGTGTATGGTGGGGGGGTTGGGGAGATAAAAGCAGGAGCTAAAAAAAAAAACATTGGCAACAGTTGTTAGCCCAGGTGCCAATCTTTGGGGGGAAAAAAAATGTGCAAAATCTCTGGTGATTAATTTACCCTGAAACCTCAAGGCCAAATACCAATGGACAAACTAAAATGTTCATAACATTAAAATTGAAACTAAATTGTTTACATTTAACAAGATAAATCTAAAAATATTTGTAAGGTTAACACTACAAAGTTTCTTTTATCAAAATAGGCACATTTCAAAACTGTCTTGCATTTCAAGTTTTGACTTCCTATGAACAACTTCCAATAAGAATAGAAGCATGCTTATCATAAAAGGCTGATCAGAAATCAATAAAGTACTTTCAAGAAGAGATTGTTAACATTTCAGGACAACATTCCAGCCACGTACAGCAAAAGTAAAAACCCGTACAAACTTGTAATCCAAAAGTTCCACTACTAGAAATATATCTTAGGGAAATAAGTGGACACAAAGATATCTGTACATGATACTCAGGCATACCTTGTTTACTTGCGCTTTGCTTTACTGCACCTCATTGATAACGCATTTTTTACAAGACCCTCCACTAGCAAAAACATTATGACTCACTGAAGGCTCAGATGACGGTCAGCATTTTTTAGCAATAAAGTATTTTTTAATTAAGGCAAGTACATTTTTTAAAACAAAATATTATTACACACTTAACAGACTGAGGTATAGTGTAAACATAACTTTTATATGCACTGGGAAAAAATTCATGTGACTCACTTTACTGCAATATTCACTTTAATGCAGTGGTCTGGAACCAAACCCATAATATCTCTGAAGTATGCCTGTATTCATTATAATTATTGTGTATAATAATAAGAAACAGCCAAAATGTCCATCAACAAGGGATTGATCCAATAATTATGGCGTATCCTAATAATACTGCTGCCATAAACACTGGTTAGGTGGATACACGTTTTGATATACAAAAATATCAAAGGATAAATACCAAACTATGAACTCTTCTCTAAAGAGTGAGACTGTAGTTAGGAACTATCACTTTTCACTTTATATAGCTTTTTCTTGTTTACATGTTTTTTAGTGAGCTTCCATTAAATAAACTTTTTTTCATTTTAGAAAAATGGAGGAAAAAAGATTCTCTGGCCCTTTCAAAAACATTCTTTTCTCACTTCTTTCCATTACATGTAAAAAAATGTATTCCTACCAGAAGGACAGAAAGTATCTACTTACCCTTGAAAGAATAAATAACACTTAGAATTAATGTTTAAAATAATCATGGAAACTAGAATAGAAAGTCTAACTAAATATACATAATGAAAATTATTCCAAGAAGCAAAAAATGAAGCTATTGTGTTGTTTAATATTCTGTTTTATTTCACATTAAAACATTAATTTTCTCCTTGGAAGCAGAAAAAAATGTTACTAAGGCATATTGAGAAGCTCTAGTAATAGGATTTACATCAGAATGATAAAATATTATTTCCTATAGCTTTCACTTAAAAATGTCGTCTCAAATATGCTACTTCTTATTCTTTACAACAAAACCTTAAAAAAAAACTAAGCTTCCTATCATCCTGCATAAAATAAAAATATATACAAATAATTTTGAGGGAGAAACAGTTGAAAAATGAAATAAAAATAAACTAGAAAAGTATATATAAACAAGTACAATATAATATCAACTTTAATGATATTTATTAAATATTCATTTAACCTGTCCAGTTAAGGATAACTTTACATAACTCTAATGATGAGATCAGTCCCAAGATTGTTTTTACTATAGCACCTACCCAGTCCGAAATCACTAATAAAGGAAATTTAATCTTTCACTCAAAAAACAAAAAAGATAAACATGTGAGGTGATGGATGCATTAATTAACTAGAGGGGAGAATTCTTGCACAGTGTGAATGTATAACAAATCACCACAGTGTACACTTCAAATATCTTACAATTTTACATGTCAATTATACCTCAATAAAGTTGAAATGGAAAAAAAAAAGAAAATTTAATCTTTATTTCTCTCAAGTAGACAAGTAACTACTTAAATTGCCAGATAAAAACTTTACATCTAGGCCTTATCTTTAATAATTATCTAGCTTCTTCAACTTGTTAGTTTTCACCGAATTTCTGCTGGTAACAACTTCCTGAATTTTGTCCACCTTAAAACTGTGAAAAATTCCAGGTTTTAAAGTTCACTGGAAAATCAACAATTAACATCACTCTCAGCCACACTACCATAATGACAAGGCCATAAAAAGTACATTTTTATCAGTATTTTTACAGGATTTAAAAATTCTGAAAACAAAGAATCACCTGTCTGCCAGGATGGAGCCCTGAGCTGTGGTACAAGAGCAGTTCCTGAAGCAGCAGCCTGAGCAGCTCGTGGCTCCACAGCAGAAAGAAAACTCATCACCGAAGATTCCTTAGTGTTAGTGCTGGCACCGTTCACACCAGCATCAAATATTCCTGAAAGACCTACATGTGAAGATAAAATATAATCCAAAGTAAAAATATACGTTAACATTCAATTATATTCTTGATCCTATTTTAAAAAGGAAGCTCTGAAATCTGAAGCCAAAAGTTCTGCAACTCTAAATTGCTTTATTTTGAAATAGCAAACAAATGTTAATTTGACCAAGCATAGTTATAACTTAAAATCTACAAAGATGAATGAAAAAAGATCTCCCAACTAATTAATTATATAGATATTCCCTATCAGTAAAAGACAAAGCATTTAATCTCCTTTTCCTTTTAACACATTTCCCATGGCACTGTTATGTCAGCACACATTCATAACCCAACATGTAAAGGTTGACTTTTCATCTTATTCACCAAATGTACCCAGATTCTTGGTATATTTTACAAGAAAATTTTTACCGGTTGGCTGAGGTGTGGTAGCATATCCAGGAAGTTGATGAGAGGCTACAAAAGTCTGTCTCTGAAGGAGATCTGCTTCAGAGTGTGAGGGATGTCCTTCTTCATAGCTTAAACTAGAAGATAATAAAAATAAGTGACCAAAAACACACGGTCCAAATGATATGGTCAAAATATTTCTAGAAGAGCAATAATTAAAAGTAGCAGAAGTCTTTGACTAAATTCCTGATCAATAAATAGATCAAACACAGTCTGACAATATTGTCAAAATGGGAGACATATATTGAAGCTATACTAGGAAGAAAAATGATACCTTTTCCTTAATTCAACTTTACCTCCAACAAAGTCCTTTTACTGGGAGAGGTAACACGGTACAGTGGGAAGAGCAATAGCCTGGAAAACAGGACAGCTGAATATACTGTCCAAGCTCTGCTACTGGCTTACAGTGAGATTTCAGTAAGTGACCTGATTACTGTCAGACTAATTTTCTCACCTGTATGAATAAGGGACTAGATAAAATAATCTCTAAGGTCCCTCTAATTCTAACATTCCATAGAATATCAGATAATTCAAATAAATTAATAATTAATACTATCTCAATAACTCACCTGGGAAATTTCAAGCTTGTATATTTCAAGAGTAATTCAGAATTAGTATTTTTTCTCCCCTTGATTTTTATTTTGAATATTTTAAACCCACGGAAAAACTGAAATAGTACAATAACCCATATACTTGTCACTTCAGATTCAATTAATTGTTAGTATCTTGTTACACTTATCACTCCCTATAGAGACACATAAACACTTCTTACATTCATTTTATCTTTCTATACATCAACATATAAACACTTTTTCTTTTGTACTAAACCACCTGAAAATAACTTGCAGACATCATGACACTGCATCATTAATACTGCAGTTTATCTCCTAGGAATAGGACATTCTCCTATACAACCAAATATTATTAGATTTGAAGAAATTTAACATTAAGTTAATAATAGCATGTAATATAGAGGTCATATTTCCATTTCTGCCAAATGTTGCCAAAATGTTTGCAATTTTTAAGCTCTTTCTATGTAGGATCCAATCAAACTTCAGGAGTTGCATTTGGTTATGTCTCTTTAAATTTAGAACAGTCCCTCCACGCTGCCCCTAATCCCAGATCCCCTTTGATTTCATGACACAGACCTTTTTTTTTTTTTTTGAGGAATCCAAGTCAGTTGAATTGTAGGCTACCCCAAATTCTAGATTTATCTGATGGCTACCTCATGAGACGTACATAACTGATGTTTTGTACTTATTGCATCACATAAGGACACACAATGTCAGTTTGTCTCATTACCGATGATGCTAAACTTGAAATGGTTACGATACCGCCAAATCTCTCCATGCAGTTCTTTTATCTCCTTTGAAATTGGTATGCAACTGTGAGGTGTTACTTTAAGACAGTGTAAATATCTTGTTCCCAACAGCCAATGGTTTTATACATCATCCACTCATGACTTTAATTCAATTATTGCACTGAAGATTGGAAATGGCGGTTTTCTAAGTACAGCATTTGTCCCTTCAGTCTCCTTTTGATATGTCCTCCTTGATGCTCAAACACATCCTTACTTTCTAGCACAGGATGTTTCAGGCTCACTTTATTATTTTCCCTGAACCAGACCCGAAATCAACCATTTCTACTAGGAGCCCTTTTAGTGCGCAAAGGCATTTAGAAACCAAGATCTGGGTATTGGGTATGTTCAATGCCAGAGGTGTCACTGCTACTAGGCCTTTTCGGTGGACAAAGCTAGGAAATCCATGTCTTTAAAAACGTGAGTTCTTACCGACAACTCTAATTCAAATCCAGTGCAGTATTCCTCATCTTCCCTTTTCCTACGGTCGGAATCCTAGCTCACAACTACATCAATATTTACTCATTAGCTCTACCCAAAAATACTATAACACAACCTCTACCAAAAACAAACCTACTAAGTAAGGGTATTTCTTCACAGTGCTTTTTGTCCCAAGATTAAATCTCACTAAGGGTATACAGTTAGAATAATGTTTCAAAAGTAACTAATTATTCTTTGTATGACTATGTTATTAATTAGATATAGGAGATGAATTTTGTTTGTTGAAGATTCAATTTTAGGATTACTTTTAAATCTTTTTTTAACTTTAAAAATCACTTTTATTAAGGTATAATTTACATAAAGTGCATTCATTTTAAGTGTAAGTTCAATGTGTGCACACTTTTTGATAAATGCATATACACCAGTATAACCACAATCCCAACCAACCAGCAGAACATTTCCATCACGACAAAATGTTTCTCATGCCCGTCTGCAGTTATCTTTTTCATCTTCTCCCTGGCCCCAGACAACCACTCATAAGCCTAATGTTACTAAATCTTAGGCTTGCCTAATTCCACAATTTCATATAAATGCAACTGTACAGTCTGTACTCTTTTGTATCTGGCTTTTTTCATTCAGCATGTTTTTTCGTCTTGTACTGTTTTTGCTGGGCAAGATTCGCCCTGAGCTAACATCTGTTGCCAATCTTCCTCTTTTTTTTTTTCCTCCCCAAAGCCCCAGTACATAGTTGCATATTCTAGTTGTAGGTCCTTCTAGTTCTTCTATGTAAGCCACCGCCACAGCATGGCTACTGACAGACAAGTGGTGTGGTTCCACACCTGGGAACCAAACCCAGACTGCTGAAGCAGAGCCTGCCAAACTTTAACCACTAGGCCATCAGGGCTGGCTCAGCATAACGTTTCTGAGATACATCCACGCTGTTGCATGCATGAGTGGTTCATTCCTTTTCACTGAATTGTACGAATACATCGCAATATGCTTATCCATTCACCTACTAACGGACATTTGGGTTGTTTCCAGTTAAGAGCTACTATGACTACAACTGCTATGAACATTTATATACAAGTCTTTTGTGGACATACGTTTTTACTTCTGTAAGTTCAATATCTAGGAGTAATACTACTTGGTCACAAGGTACATATGTATACCATTTTACGTTACCATCAGTAATGAATCTACATTCTATTTTCCCATTACATCCTGTCACCACTTGATCTTTTCAATCTTCTTAATTTTAGTCATTCTAGGTAGGTATAGTGGTATCGCACCATAGTTCAGTTTGCATTTCCCTAATAACAAATGATGAGCATCTTTTTATACGCTTATAGGCTATTCTTTTAGCTTCTCTGTTATGTTCTCTGTTTAACTTCTCTGTGAAGTTTGCCCTGAAAAAAAACAGTTGGGGGGCAGGCCCAGTGGTGTAGTGGTTAAGTTCGCAAACCTCTGCTTTGGCAGCCAGGGGTTCACAGGTTCAGATCCCAGGCAAGGTCTTAGCACCGCATGTCAAGCCATGATTGACATAAAAGACAGGAAGAGTGTCACAGATGTTAGCTCAGGAACAATCTTCCTCAAGCAAAAAGAGGAAGATTGGCAAGAGATCTTAGCTCAGGGCCATCCGCCTCACCAAAAAAAACAAAAAAACATAGGGGGTTGTTAGCTGTCGGTTGGGTTGTAAAACGCTTTTTTTTAAATACATTCTGGATCCACATTTTTTATCAGATATATGTATTGTGAATGTTTTCTTCCAATCTGATGGCTTCTCTTCTTTTTTCTAGTGTCCTTAAATTAAAAAGTTTTACTTAACTAATTGATTTTACCGTGGTAAGAGCACTTAAATGAGACCTGCCCACTTAACAAGGTGTACAGCACAGTGCTGTTGACTCTGTGCACTGTGTGTCCAGCAGACCTCCAGAACTTACTCATCCTGCATAACCGAAACTTTGCTATCTGTGAACAACTCCCCACTTCCTCCTTCCCCTGGCCATCATCATTCTACTCTCTGCTACTGAGTTTGACTAATGAGGTTTTAATTTCTGATCAACTCAAATTATATTTTTCTTTTATAGTCAGTGCTTTTAGTGTCCTGTCACTAATATATTTCCCCATGTTCTCTTATATAAGTTTTAAAGTCTTAGCTTTTATGTTTCAGTTTATGAGTCATTTTGAGATAATTTTTGTATATGGTGTGAGGAAAGGGTCAAAGTTCATATTTTTAACTTCTTTAAAAATTGAGGTATAATATGCATACAATAGAATCCACCCTTTCTACTGTACAGGTCAGTGAGTTTGACAAATGCATAAACACTACAAAAATAAGGGGAGAGAACAGTTCCATCACAACATAAGACCTGCCCATCCCCTCTGTGGGGAACCTCTCCTGCCACTCTAGTCCCCAGGCAACCACTCATCTGTTCTCTGTCCCTATAGTTTTGCCTTTTCCGAAATGTTAAATAAACAGAATCATTTAATATGTAGTCTTTTGTGCCTGGCTTCTTTCACTCAGCTTAATGCCTTTGAGACTCACCCATGTTGTTATTTATAAGAGTAATTCATTACATTTTATTGCTGGGCAGCATTCCACTATATAGGTGTACCAAAAGTTGGTAGTTGTTTTAAATCCATTATCAGTTGAAGGACCTCTGTGTTCTTTCCTGGTTTTGGCAATTATGAATAAAGCACCTATAAACATGTGCTTAAGTTTTCGTGTGAACATAAGTTTTCATTTGACTTGAGTAAATACAGAGGAGTAGGATGGCTGAGTTCTATGGTAATATATTTAACTTCAGAGAAAATTCTTGTTTTCCAAAGTAGCTAGATCTTTTTGCATTCCCACCAATAATGTATGTTTGGTCAAGTTACTCTGCATCCTCATTGGCAATAAGTATTATCAGTTTGTAAGGTGTTTCCTTTCCTTTTTAAAATTTTAGCCATGCAAAATCTTCTTTAGTAAAGTTATCTACTCAAATCTTTTGCCCATTTTTATTGGGATCTTTGTTTTCTTATTACTTGAGTTTTAGCAGTTCCCTATATATTCTGGAATCAAATCCTCGGTCAGATAAATGTTTTGCAAATATTTTCTCCCAATCTGTGGCTTGCATTCTCATAACAATGAATTAGAAGAACAATTTTTTATCTTATGAATTGTACTTTTGGTGTTGTAGCTAATAAAATCTTTGTCTAATCCAATATCTCAAAGTGTTTTTCTTATGTTTTCTTCTGCAAGTTTTGTAGTAGTAATTTTTCCATTTAGGTTTATGATCCATTTGGAGTTAATTATTTCTACATGGTGTAAGGCATGGCTTGGGATATTTTTTAAATTTGGATATGCAATTGTCTCACTACTATATATTGAAAAGATTATTCCTCTACCTACTGAATTGGCATCTCTGTCAAAAAAGTAAACAGCCATATATTTGTGGTTCTAAACTGTTCTGTTACATTGATCAATGTCTGTTCTTAGGCCAGTAATAGTCTGATGAATGATTCAAGTTGTACAAATCTTCCAATTTTGTTCTTTTTCAAAATTGTTTTGGCTATGCCAGGTATTCCCATGTAAATTTTAGAGTCAGCTTGTCAATTTCTACAAAAACACTGCATTGAATGTATACATCAATTTGGGGAAAACTACCATCTTAAAAGCACTGTCTTCTAACGAATGCCTATGTTACATCTATTTATTTTTTAATTTCCTGCAGCAATCTGTTGTTTAGTGTGTAAGTTTTGCAATCTTTTAAATTTATCCCCAAGTATCTCATTTTTGTTATTTTGTTCTAAATATTTTTTTAAGTGACAGCTAGATATATAATTCAGTACCACAAAGGTCACTCTTTTAAAGTGTACATAGGACCAGCCCGTGGCCGAGTGGTTAAGTTCGCATGCTCCGCTTTGGTGGCCCAGGGTTTCGCCGGTTTGGATCCCAGGCGTGGACATGGCACCACTCATCAGGCCATGCTGAGGCAGTGTGCCACATGCCACAAGAAGAAGGACCCACAACTAAAAATATACAACAATATAAAAATGTACCAGGCAGCTTTGGGGAGAAAAAGGGAAAATAAAATCTTTCCAAAAAAATTTAAAGTGTACAAATCAGTGCTGTGTTAGAATATTCAGAGTTGTGCAACCATCACCATAATCTAATTTTAGAACATTTTCATTGCCTCAAACCTAAACCTGTGCCCATTAGCATCACTCCCCGTATTCCCCTCTACCCAGCCCATGGCAATCACTAATTTAATTTCTGTCTCTACGGATTTGCCCACTCAGAACATTTCATATAAATAAAATCATAGTGTATGTAGCCTTTGTCGACTGGTTTCTTTCACTTAGCATAATATTTTCAAGATTCATCTATGTTACAACATGGCTACATCAGTACTTCATTCCATTTTATGGCTGAATAATATCCCATTGTATAGATATACCACATTTTGTTTAGCCATAAATCCACTGATGGACATTTGGGTTGTTTCCACATTTTGGCTATTAAGAATTTATGAATCACGCTGCTATGAACATTCATGTACAAGTTTTTGTGTGGATATACATTTTTTTTGTTTAAAGATTTTTTTTTTTTCCTTTTTCTCCCCAAAGCCCCCCCGGTACATAGTTGTATATTCTTCATTGTGGGTCCTTCTAGTTGTGGCATGTGGGACGCTGCCTCAACATGGTTTGATGAGCAGTGCCATGTCCACGCCCAGGATTCGAACCAATGAAACACTGGGCCACCTGCAGCAGAGCATGCGAACTTAACCACTCGGCCACGGGGCCAGCCCCTGGATATACATTTTTAATTCTCTTGGGTATACATCTAGGAGTGGATTGCTAGGTCATATGATAACTCCATGTTTAACATTTTGAGGAATGGCAAAGCAAAACAGCTGTACCATTTTACATTCCCACCAGCAACATTTAAGTTACAATTTCTCTACAAGTTTGCGGATACCTGTTATTGCCCGTGTTTTTATTATAATAGCCATCCTAGCAGGTGTTATGTGGTATCTTATGGTTTTGATTTGCATTTGACTAACGATGTTGAGCATCTTTGCATGTGCTTCCTGACCACTTGTATTTCTTCTTTCCACAAATGTACGGTCAAATTCTTTGCCCATTTTTAAATTGGGTTGTTTGTTTTTTTTATTATTTAAGTGTAAGAGTTCTTTATATATTCTGGATACAAGTCCCTGATAAACAATTTTTAAACATTGTTTCCTACTCTGTAGGTTATCTTTTCACTTTCTTTTTTTTTTCCTTTCTCCTCCCTAAAGCCCTAGTACATGGTTGTATATCCTAGTTGTAAGACCTTCTAGTTCTACGTGAGCTGCTGCCACAGCATGGATACTGACAGACAGGTGATGTGGTTCTGCAACCGGGAGGCGAATCCGGGCCACCAAAGTAGAGTGTGCCGAACTTTAACCACTAGGCCATCAGGGCTGGCTCTCTTTTCACTTTCTTGATGCCATCATTTGCAGTCCAAAAGTTTTAAATTTTTATGAAGTCAAATTCAGTTTTTGTCACTTGTGCTTTTGATGGAATATCTAAGAAACCATTACTTTGCCCAAGGCCTTAAGGATTTACGCCTATGTTTTCTCTAAGAGTTTCATAGTTTTAACTTTTACATTTAGGTCTACGACCCATTGTGAATTAATTTTTATATATAGCATGAAGTAGGAGTCCAACTTTATTCTTTTGCTACTCATTTTAAATATAATTTGAAATTCTTTAATACAAAAAAAATAACCAACTGTTATTTTCAAAATACTACCATTGTATCTGCTTTTCAAATTATAGCCATCAGGGGCCGGCCCAGTGGTGCAGCAGTTAAGTTCACACGTTCCACTTCAGCAGCCCAGGGTTCCCCAGTTTGGATCCTGGGTGCAGACCTATGCACCACTTGTCAAGCCATGCTGTGGCAGCATCCAACATATAAAGTAGAGTAAGATGGGCACAGATGTTACCTCAGGGCCAGTCTTCCTCACCAAGAGGAGGACTGGCAGCAGATGTTAGCTCAGGGCTAATCTTCCTCAAAAAAATTATAGCAATCATGCTTTATATTAAAACGATCTACACACATATATTTCCTTGCTCTGTCAGCTGACACAGCCTAGAAATGAAGACAACCCAGGAGCAAAGAGCATACTTAGTGTCCAGATCTTGGCTTCTAATGCCATTCTCCAAGGAACCAGGGCTCCTCGGAGAAATGGCTGATTCTAGGACAGGGGCAGGAAATATATAAGACAAGTCTAGAGATCTTGTAGTGCCAGAAAGTTAGGAAGTGCTCAAAAATAGAAAGCAAGAAAGAGAGGGAGGAGAACCCTACATTTATGGAGGTATGTCAAAGGGACACAGAAGCCAACTTAAAGAGCTCCCAATGACCAAAGCAGGAACATTTCGACCAAATAAATTAAGTAGTATATATCCATGGGTCCATACTGATATAATTAAATGATTTCTTCTAGAAGAAAACGTAGGCAGTACACTCTTTGACATCAGTATTAAAAGGACCTTTTCGGACACCATGTCTTCTCAGAGAAGGGAAACAATAGAAAGAACAAACAAATGGGACTTCATCAGACTACAGAGCTTCCTCACGGCAAATGAAAACAGGATTGAAACAAAAAAACAACCCACTAAGTGGGAAAAAATATTTGCAAGTCATATATCTGACAAAGGCTTAATATCCATAATATATAAAGAACTCTCGCAACTCAACAACAAAAAATCAAACAACCCAATCAAAAAATGGGCAGGAGACATGAACAGACATTTCTCCAAAGAAGATACATGGATGGCCAATAGGCACATGAAAAGATGCTCATCATTGCTGATCATCAGGGAAATGCAAATCAAAACTACACTAAGATATCACCTTACACCCATTAGAATGACAAAAATATCTAAATCTAATAGTAACAAATGTTGGAGAGGTTGTGGAGAGAACCTCATACACTGCTGGTGGGAATGCAAACTAGTGCAGCCACTATGGAAAACAGTATGGAGATTCCTCAAAAAATTAAAAATAGAACTACCATACGATCCAGCCATTCCACTACTGGGTATCTATCCAAAGAGCCTGAAGTCAGCAATTCCAAAAGTCCTATGCACCCCAATGTTCACTGCAGCATTATTTACAATAGCCAAGACTTGGAAGCAACCTAAGTGCCCGTCAACAGATGAATGGATAAAGAAGTTGTGATATATATATAAAATGGAATACTACTCAGTTGCAAAACAGAACAAAATCATCCCATTTGCAACAACATGGATGGACCTTGAGGGAATTATGTTAAGTGAAATAAGCCAGTTGGAGAAAGATAATCTCTGTATGACTCCACTCATATGAGGAATCTAAAAATGTGGACAAAGAGAACAGATTAGTGGCTACCAGGGGAAAGGTGGGGTGGGGGGTGGGTACAAAGGGTGAAATGGTGCACCTACAACATGAATGACAAACATTAATGTACAACTGAAATCACACAAGATTGTAACCTATCATTAACTCAATTAAATCAATCAATCAATCAATCAATCAATGGAGGAGAAAACACAAATCTTGCTTGAAGAATTCCAAATAACTTATAAAGAAAATCTTCCCTCAAGGAGGCGGACCACAACTCCCCAATCCTTAAGTGTGGGCTGCACACACTGACTTTCTTCCCAAGAGGACAGTATCAAAGGGGGGGAAAAAAGAGTAACTTTGCAGTGTACAAACCTAAAGATCAATATCAACAGTGATAAATCATGTGGATATGATATGATCAGCAGGGATAAATCATGTGGCTATGATGTGATCAACAATGATAAATCATGTGGATATGATGTGATGAAAATGACACTTTACTTCTGTGATCTCCCTCTGGAAAACGCTAACTCTAGTCTGATCATGAGAAAAAAGAGTGGGCAAATTCCAATAGAGGGGCAGTCTACAAAGTACTTAAGTAGCACTCCTCAAAACCGTAAAGGTCATCAACAAGAAGGAAAGCCTAAGAAACTGTCACAGCCAAAAGGAACCTACTGAGATAAGACAAACAATGTAACATGTACCCCCAGAGAGACAGAAAAAGACATTAAGCAAAAACTAAGGAAATCTGAATAAACTACTATTGAAGACTTTAGCTGATAATAATGTATCAATACTGATTCATTAATTGTAACAAATGTACCATAAGAATGTAAAAATAATAGGGGAAACGGTTCTCAAAAATAAAGCCTACATTAATAAAAAATCTGTAAGCCATGTCAAATCTAAACAAAATTTCTTAAGTTAGAATAATGATCAAGATAAGTTGTAAAGGGGGGCCGGCTGCATGGCCAAGTGGTTAAGTTCACATGGTCCACTTCTGCAGCCTGGGGTTTGCTGGTTCGCATCCTGGGGGTGGACCTACACACGGTTCATCAAGCCATGCTGTGGTGGCATCCCAGAGAGAAGAACTAAAATGACCTACAACTAGGATATACAACTATGTGCTAGGGCTTTGGGGAGAGAAAAAAAAGAGGAAGATTGGCAAAAGATGTTTGCTCAGGGCCAACCTTCCTCAAACGCACACACACACAAAGTTTGTAAAGATCAGGGGGTTCTGTTGTTGGTTTTTCGTTTTGTTATGTTTCTTATAAATCTGTACTAACTCCAATCATTTCTTTGACAGGCAGTGAGTAATCATACCTCCTAAGTGGTCTCTCTGCTTCCTCCATTGCCCTCCCAGCCCCATTCTCAGCCTGAGTCACTCTTAAAAAGTAAAGTCAAATTATGAAACTCTTCTGCTCATATCTTTCCAATCACTTCCCATCTCACCCCGAGTAAAGCGAGAGTTCTTACAATAATCCTCAATGCACTAAGTGACCTAATGGCTGCCCCTTAAACCTCTGATTTCATCTCCTATTTTCTACTGCACCAACACAGGTCTCCTGGCTCTTCCCTCAAACTCACAAAGCTATTCACTCCCTCATTTCCCCTCAGATCCCTGCTCAAACTTTGCCTCACTGAAGACTTCCCAGACCTTCTGCAAATCACATCCTTCCTCTATCCTTTCTCTCTACATTACCTAACCCTCTTTTCTAGGTTTATTATTCTCCATAGCACTAATAAATACTCGACATAATTTCCTAGTTTGCCTCTTATCCACTAAAATGCAAACTCCATGAGGACAGGGTCTTTGCTTGTTCACTGCTATATCACCAGCACCCAGAAGAGTGACTGGCACATGGCAGATACTCACAGATAATCACAATCTATGTTCCGTTTCAGAAGAGAAATCACCTTGAAGTTAAAGCTCAACTACCTCTCAAGCAGACATGTACGGAGTGCCTACCAAATTGCCAGCATCCTGATAAGGCTTGGGGACTCAAAAATGAAAGATTAAGCTAGCAGGTCAGCCCATTCTAATAAAACTGAATACCCTGAGACATTTATTAATTTTAGGCATTGTACCAGAGTTTTCAATACTAGAGAGAGCAGAGATCTAACTGGGCCACCAACCAATGAATTTAATTATTGAAACCCAAATTCTCTATTGTAAGTCACAAAGGGAGCAACACGGAAATAAGTTCTCAATAATTTTACAAAATTAGTGTTTTCTTTTACAACTTATATATAAGCAAAATGGGATGGAGTACATTCCATATAAAAATTAGCTTTGAGTGAAGCAACAGTCATTCACTGAATTTTAAAAAACCAATTAAAATCGCATGCTTCCCTCAAAAAATTAAATATAGTCGCCATATGGCCCATCAATCCCACTTCTAGACATATATTCAAAAGAATTGAAAATATATGTTCACACAAAAACTTGTACATGAACGTTCACAGCAGCATGATTCTTAATAATCAAAAGGCAGAAACAGGGGCCGGCCCCATGGCACAGCGGTTAAGTATGCACGTTCCGCTTCGGAGGCCCGGGGTTCACCAGTTTGGATCCTGGGCGCGGACATGGCACCGCTTGCCAAGCCACGCTGTGGCAGGCATCCCACACATAAAGTAAAGGAAGATGGGAATGGATGTTCGCTCAGAGCCAGTCTTCCTCAGCAAGAGAGGAGGATTGGCAGCAGTTAGCTCAGGGCTAATCTTCCTCAAACAAAAAAAAACAAAAAAAGCAGAAATAATCCAAATGTCCAACAACTAGTAATGGATAAATAAAATGTGACACAGCCACACAACGGAGTAGTATCCAGCCACAAAAAGGAATGAAGTACTGATACATGCCACGACACGGATGAGCGTGGAAAATATGCCAAGTGAAAGAAGCCAAATAAAAAAGATCACATATAGTACGATTCCACTTCTATGACGTGTACTGAATAAGCAAACTCGTGGAGACAGAAAGTAGATCACTGCAGTTACCAGGGGCTGGGGAGAGAAGAGGAAGGAGAATGCTAGTGACTATGTGTTTCCTTTTGGGGTGACAAAAAATGTTCTAGAATTAGACAGTAGTGATAGTTACACAGTCTTGCGAATATTCTCAAGTACTGAACTGTACATTTTAAAATGGGGAATTATATAATTTGTGAATTACATTTCAATAAAAATTATAGTTGCCCAAACTTAGTGATTATGGGTAATTTTTCGTGAACTGTGCAACATCGTCAAACAGGAAGGTGGTTCTGGATAGGGTTGCTGTCATGCAGGTATTCAATCTCTTATGGGTGGCCCATCTCCATATAACATATAATGACTTTTTGTTAATCTGTAATAATATTTTTATAGTTTTAAAATAAATTTCAGAACCCTCATAATAATCTGATGGTCACTGGTTTGTTGAAGTCATTTATTTTTTTCAAACAAAAGCCAGATTTTTAAAAAATTTTATCCTGGGGAAAAAACATGTCTCAAAACATTGTCTCTGTTTCTAATTCCTATCTTTGAGCCAATATAAGACCTCCTTTGACTAAATGTACATTTATTTAATACAGGACCCACCGTGGCAGGTAGGTCCTATATTAGGTCCCAGTCCCAAAGGCCTGGATGGGAGGTATGGAGACAGACAGAGGGCTTTTACCACCCCCTACATACCCCAAGCACCACAGGAGCGAATGCCTAGAAAAGAGGAAGAAGCCAAGGGAAGAGTCACAACTGTTGAGTCTTCCATCCCCTCTGCACACACTCCAAGTGGGTACTGACTCAATCTTGAGGAGAAAGGGGGTCGAATTTTGCAGAGGGAAGTATCATCATCCTTCAGTTGCTGTCACTTAAATTCCAAATAAAAAATTGACATTTTTCTCAAAATTAAAACAAACCAGAAGAGACACTAATTATTTAGTTACCACTCTCTACCTTATTACTTTAAAAGTCTGAACATTCTTTCCCTAAAACTTCTTTCCTAACTTTAATCTAATTTGTTTAACAAAGAAAATTAAGTTTGAAGGCAGATGAGAAAGCTGAGACAAAAAGCTCATCTAAAATGGCAACTTGTGCAGTGAAGACAGTATATGATCATAAGAAAAAATACTCTTGAATATATTATTGAGAATAAGCTGTCTTATGCTTTATATCCAGGTATTGATAACATATACACATCTACTCCTTAGGTAACACACTCTGTGTCCCTAATACTTAAGAAATAAAACACATTCTAAGTTTTAAAATCAATTAGAAGTTCCATGAAATATGTTAACTCCCAGGTAAACAAGTCAATACTTGCATACAGGTAATAAGTTACTTAAGTACTAAATGAATGATTTTGCCTTTAGTAGTCATATCACTTTCTTCTCTGCGTTAAACAATTTGGCCACTGAAAATATATATACTCTCATGGAATAAAAACAGAATTCTCTTTAAGCTTTGAAAACATTGTTATCATCCTAGATATATCAACTCTTCATAGCTGAGAAAGATAAGAACCCTGGATTGGAAGTTAGGAGGCCCAGATTCCAGTCCTGGTTCTGCAAATAACATGCTTCAAGACCTTCAGCAAAGCACATAATCTTGTAGAGTTCTAGTTTTCATATTTATGAGGCCTAACGTTCTTTGTATTTCTAATATTCTCAGTTAAGCTAAATATTTTTACTTCATCAATCACACAGTATACTTTAGTATAAAATCTGTCTTCAAAATTGAGTACAGAGAAACACTGAGTTCACTAACTCAGCACATCTGTCCCACTCATATCTAAATGCTAAATATTTTATAAATCACTATTTTATTTTAGCTAATTGTAGTCTGAGAATTAAAAAAAAAACCTGAAGCATTAAGAATAATGAGCTCTGGGCCGGCCCGGTGGCGTAGCAGTTGTGTGTGCATGTTCCGCTTCGGCGGCCTGGGGTTCCCTGGCTTGGATACTGGGTGCGGACATGGCAGCACTTGGCATGCCATGCTGTGGCAGGCGTCCCATATATAAAGTAGAGGAAGATGGGCATGGATGTTAGCTCAAGGTCAGTCTTCCTGAGCAGAAAGAGGAGGATTGGCAGCAGTTAGCTCAGGGGTAATCCTCCTCAAAAAAAAATAAAATAAAATAATGAGCTCTTATTAAGGAATCATTTATTGCGAACGTGAACAAATAAACAAATGAACCATAAAACAACTATGAAACAGCTGTATTAAAGCACAGGCTTTGCAAATAAGCCACAGGATTCAAATCCAGTTCTATAGTTTACAAATTCTGCAACTTGAGGCTAACCACAGTCTCTCTCTGTCTCAGCTTCCTCAACTGTAAAATATGGGTAATAATAACACACACCTTCATAAGGCTGTTGTGAGAGTAAATGATATGGCATATACATAGCATTAGTCCTATGTTTGGCACATACTGTTCTACCACTGCTATTATTCTTGCACCTAAAGGTGAGGTCTGCATTTATAAAACCGACATGTATTGACTGCCAAGTGTTATGTACTAGAAGACACAGAAATAAAAAGGCATAAGTAAATAAACAAATATAACACAGTATGAGAAGGCTTACCTCTAGGAAACGATAGCTGAGTATTGAAAGGAAGAGGAGAAATTATCCAAGGAAAGAAAGAAGAAGAGTACTTCAGGAAGAGACAATACCATATAGAAAGACCTGGAAATGTGAACGAGATGGTACATTAATAGACCTGTAAGTAATTCTGCAAGGCTGTATTGGGGGTAGGGATATAAGTCAGACAGGAGCAAGATTATGCAAAATTATATGCCAAAATAAGAATCTCACATTTTATCCTCAAGGGAATCAACAGACTCCAAGGAATTTTAATCAGAGTTAAATGATTAAATTTGTATTTTAAAAGAATGTTTTAGCCAACGGTGCTCATCTGCATCATCTGGTGGGCTTTTTTCAAACTATACACTCCCATCTCTCACTTCCAAAAGTTATTTATCAGTAGTTCTGACATGGGACCCTGTAAACTACTTTGAAAAGGTTCTTAAAGCAATTCTGCCTTGTACCAGCAGTAATCACTCTCTTAGAAAGACAAGTTGATAAGCAGTATGAAGAACAAAGCCAGCCTGAAATCAGGAAGCCCAAGATCCTAGCAGAAATCCAGGTAAAAATTATAAGGAGACAACACTGCTAATACTTAGACATTTGAGAACTCTTTAAAGTTAGAATTGACAAGACTTGGCCAATGATTTGTGGGGAAAGGCGGAGGAATCACGAATGATAATGAACTGCCCATAAGGCTGAACAAATGTGGAAGAGTTTGATTTCAGATGCATTAAGTTTGATGTGAGGTGTTCAGAAGAGATGTACTGAGAATTATTCAAGAGGGCTAATGAACATTCCCACTTAGAACTCAGGAAAGAAATCTGAGCTGGAAATGAAAAATTGGGAATCATT
This sequence comes from Equus przewalskii, assembly GCF_037783145.1. Taxonomy (NCBI): domain Eukaryota; kingdom Metazoa; phylum Chordata; class Mammalia; order Perissodactyla; family Equidae; genus Equus; species Equus przewalskii. The sequence goes on along the minus strand of NC_091836.1, from coordinate 98,689,122 downwards.
ACCAGTTGGGTATTTTTGAAGTCACGAAAGTGGGTGAAATTGCCAAGAGTATCTTACATGAGAAATGGGCTGAGAACAGAATCTATGAAGATGTTACTTTTGGAGGACAAGGTGATCAGCAAAAAGTCTCCATAAAAAGGGAATATTAGGCTAACCCTGTGCCAAACCAAAGGAAAACAAGGAATTATGCAAAGCCCTGAGGCAGGAAAGAGTTTGCTATATAGAGGTGAAAGACCAACGAGCTCTGAGTGTACTGAGGGGACAGGAGAGTGGCAGGAGACACTTTCACCTGGAGAGGCAGTAGGCAAGGAGCAGACATGAAAAGCCTTGTGGGTACAATAAGGAGTTTGGATTTTATTGCAAGTGCAGTGGAAAACAACTGAAGGATCTTTAAGCATGGGAGTGACTCAATACCTGTTTGAAAGCTGACTCCAGCTGCTATCTTCTATAAAACTTCTCTCAGCTCCCAAACCAAAATTGAAAGCAAAGGGAGCCCTAAAATCAAACACACCATTCAACGTCATAACCACCCCCCATATGCACATTACCACCCAAGTAGCTCCAAGTTTCACTAAAATTGCTTTAAAAATAAATGTTAAAGGATGTAGAGTTTAATGAACTTGGCTACCAACTGCTGAGTAATCCGCAGCAAAGTCCTTTAGTTTAAAAAACAGTGAAAATAACAAAATTGTTGGTGATAAAAGATACCTCCCTTCCTTTGAACTCGACTTGGCAGAAAATCATGGGAGAAGAGGCAAGTCTGTGTGTTAAAAATGGCGAACTTCTCAGGATATTAATGGCTATAATCAAAAAAAAAAATCATAGGTGTTGCCAAGGATGTGAAGAAACTAGAACCCTCATACGTTGCTGCTGGGAACAGAAAATGGTGCAGCCACTTTAGAAAACAGTTTGGCAGTTACTTAAAATGTTAAACAGAATTACCATACACTCCAACAATTCCACTCCAGGTGTCTACTCAGGAAAAATGAAATGTGTTCATACAAATACTTTTATGCAAATGTTCACAGCAGCATTATTCATAAGATCCAAAAAGTCCATCCAAAAGACCACCCAAATGTCCATCTACTAGTGAACAGAGAAACAAAATGAGCTATATCCACACAACAGAATATGGCTCCACTGTAAGTGCTTCTAAATACTGATACACGCCACAACATGGATGAATCTCAAAAACATTATGCTTAGTCAAAGCAGCCAAACACAAAAGAACACACACTTTAAGATTCCATTTATATGAAATATCCAGAAAAGGCAAATCTATGGAGACAGAAAATGGATTAATGGCTGCCTAGGGCTACAGGTGAGAACGCGGAGTGACTATAAATGAGCATGAGATTTCTTTTTGGAGTGATGAAAATGTCTGAAGATTAGATTGTGGTGACACTGTGGTGATATAAATACTAAAAATTATTGAATTGTACACTTAATATGGGAGAATTTTATGGTATGTAAATTAAATCTCAATAAAGCTGTTAATTTAAAAAAAAAAAGTGCTGGAGGAGGCAAACAGCCTAGATTCACGATCTCTAAGGGGACCTTGGCAATTTACAGCTTCTTTGGGCCTTAATTTGCTCATAGCACAGGTAACCCCTATACATTATCGTACAACATACATTATCACCCTGGCTCTACCGAGGGGCCATTTGAGGTTGGTTCTGCAGAAGGCAGCAGAAGAGAGGAGTCTGAGCATTATTTGTCCATTCCCTCCTTGTACCACAACCACGGTTCCAGCCATGCTTCTGGGCTCCCACAGCTTTTGCTCCTGCACGGGCTAGAAGTGGCTTCACACTGCTGCTACTCACTCAGTGTTTCAATACCCCTTTTTGGTTCCCGTAACCCTGCCCCCAACTATAAAACTGAGCCCTTCATTAAAGTGGCCTCAGATGAATCATCTGAGTAAAATTATGTTTCATGCAGGACCCCCAACTAGTAATTGGTATAAAGGAGGTACAATTGGTACTTTGTAACAACAGGTTATTGTTAAATTGAGTATGACCTCTTAAGTAAACTTAACTCTTATATACATCAGTAATGATCTTACCAAAAAATCCTACCTCATTTTGCACAAATGATACTCTTAAGCTGGTTAAACAGAAGGTGCTTCCGTTTCCACTGAGAAGGTGAAATGAATACCACAACTAGAAGGACCTGCAACTAAGATATACAACTATGTACCAGGGGGATGTGGGGAGATAAAGCAGAAAAAAAAAGATTGGCAACAGTTGTTAGCTCAGATGCCAATCTTTAAAAAAAAAAAAAAAGGTGAAATGAGGAGTAGTATGGTATTTCCTGCCTGGAGGAATGGTAGAGAATATTAAAAATTCAGTCTATCAGTTCTAAACATTATTGACAACAAAGAGAAACAGATTTTGGCACTTGTAGCAGAGACCAACAAAAGCGAGCCCCAAGTCAGGGTTACTAAGAGTTTCCGTCTGTTGTACCGTCAGGAAATAAATGAAATGTGACAGTGATGTGGCATATGCTTGGCTATATCCATGACAACAAGAGACACCAAGGCCTGGATTGGACACAATTCCAACTTCCATTTCATCACCTTCCTTTTTTATTTCTGTCATCACTTGCATTACTGACCTTTCATTTGAACAAAGACAAAATTTTCAGGTCCAACTTTTCCCATCCTCAGTATTTTCCTGTAAAGCTTTTCTTTTAAAAGAAATACATCTGTCAAGGCAAACTATTTTGTGATTCATACTACTGCAATGTATTAACTACCTGTAACATTTAGACACTAACATGTCCATTTAAGAGGTAGACAACGTGGGCTCTGGATGATTTGCTCTCATTTTAGGCTATGAAGGAACCGTTAACAACAAACATATATAGCTGGTTACTTCTCACAACACATACCACAGTTCACATTTCCATGATTCAAATGTTTGTGTGCTATGAAATATTTTATTTTAGCTTCTTCAATGTACTTTGTTGTTTATGGCGTAGTCTTTCCTTTACCAAATTAAATTTCTTCCTTGTCAGAAAAAATAGTAGAACCAAATTTTTACTACATCACAATTTATTCACTATTATTAACATGGTCTAGGATTTGGGGCATTACGTAATGACTAAAGATACATATTTATCACAGTTCACATTTGTGCACTAGACTTACAAACATTTATACAGGTTTGGTTTAATATAAGAATTTAACATTTCAGAGTAGAGAAAAAGATTTTCAAGTGAATCAAAATCCAAAGTAATATTCTTTTTTTCTTTTTTCTTCTTTTCCTGAGGAAGATTCACCCTGAGCTAACATCCGTTGCCAATCTTCTTCTTTTTTCTTTTTTTGGTAAGGAAGATTGGCCCCGAGATAACATCTGTTGCCAATCTTCCTCTTTTTTGCTTGAGGAAGATTGTCCCCGAGCCAACATCTGTGCCAATCTTCCTCTAGTTTTTGTATGTGAGATGCCTCCACAGCATGGCTTGATGAGCAGTGTGTAGGTCCGTGCCCAGGATCCAAACACATGAACCCCAGGCTGCCAAAGCAAAGCATGCAAACTCAACCACCACATCATCCAGCCATGCCCTTCCTCTCTTTCTTTTTGTTTTTTGCTTGAAGATTAGCCCTTAGCTAGCATCTATCTGTACCAATCCTCCCATTTTTTATGTGGGTTGTTGCCACAGCATAACTGATGGGTGGTGTAGGTCTGCACCTGGGATTCAAACCTCTGAACTGGGCTGCTGAAGTGAACACCAAACTTAACCACCATGCCACGGGGCCAGCCCCCAAAGTTATAATATTCATTTTGATATTCACTGTACTGTTTCTTCTTTCCCTACAAATTTTAATAGAAATTAAGCAGAAATTTTCCAGAAGCTCAAAAGATTTGATTCTATTTTCCTAAGGAAATTTCCAAATATTTATAAGCCCATCAACCAAAAACTTACAATAAAACAACCGGCATTTTATACAATTGCAATTGTATTATATTACTTATACTATTTTAAGATTGACTTCAGATACCAAAGCAGGTATAATTCTTATAGATTGTCTTAAAATATCCTGCATATTGTGGTTATGTTAAAAAAAAAAAACTTTAAGTCTTTATCTTTCAGAGACATACTATGATTGAAAGGGATATATACATGGCCTGACATGTGCTTTGAAATAATAGAGAGCAAATACAAACAAGGGAGAAAGTAGATGGGGATATATATCAAACACGAGTGAGCATGTGTTGAAATTTTTGAAGCCGGCTAATGGATACAGAGGGTTCATCATACCAATTTCTCTTAACATGTTTGGTCTGAAGTTTTCCATAATAAAAATGTTGTTTGTAGTAGAGAAAACCAACTTCTAGGTGGCTAATTCACGTTCTGGATTGCTGGTTCACAACAAACAGGAAGAAATTATAATGAACATTAGAGAAAAGGTATATATTTTCAAACAACAGTTTAAAAAGATTTCATAAAATTATTCCAGTGTCGTAACTTACAAGGTTACTATCTTAAAATTTCTTAATAAACATGTCTGTTAAGCGTGAATAACAGACATACTCACTCTAACGTACACTTTATATCTATGAGGATGATGCTAAAACAACCATAAGAGGGTGTAAAATAAATCAAAGTTAATTAGCTGGTGTACTAGATTAGCTTTTAATAGCAAGTTTGGAACCATCATGTCCTATGCTATATTAAAACACAAACTATAAGTCTTTGAAGCAATTCTAATCACTAGCGTGTTAAAGAGGATCCAATCTGAGCCAAAACTTGCTCTTGTTTAAAAAAAAAAAGTAATACAAAGATATTAACGAATAGCAAACAGCAAAAGACCATCTCTAGCTTTTTTTTGCTTGTTTTTTGTATAAGCACAGTTCTACTTAAATCCCATCCTTCCAAATGGTTCACATCTTTATTTCGGCATCATTCCATTAGACCCTTTGTGGCTCTGGCCAAATCAAACTCTGAGTTAAACAGGTTAGTGTCTAAGTGAAGATATAACCAGCTGCTTTACCAGAGTAATATTCATCTTGCAGTTTGCTCAACACGAAAATGTTTTAAAATGTTAAGCCATCTAATTTGAGCAGATCCAAGCCAAAGTATTTTTAGCTTATCCACATTTTTGTGTTTGCTTCACTGGGTCAGACAAATCTGGTCTCAAGTTATTTAAATAGGATCAGTGATCACAAAGTAATGAGAATGATGGTATTAAGTCACATGAAAATTTCAATATTTTATGTTTAGTTATACCCTATAAATGCCTACAGGCCTACCAACATTCAACAAGCTACATGGTCAGGATCCTTAAAGAAACTTAAACTTAAGGAGGCCAAACTTAAACTCTGAAATATTAGATAACAAGTCAAAGCAGAATATACTCCAGCATTAAATATTTTGTTAAATCAATATTTATTGAACACATTATATGACAGATATGAAGGGGGAAAAATACAAAGAGCTCAAGTTTTACTGTCAAGAAATACCCAAGTTAACGGACAAGGACCAAGACTAAACAAAAAACAGAGGAATGTTTAATATCAAGGATTGATAAGTGCAATGAAGAAACTTAAAGCTGGGCACTGGGCTACACAGTGATTAGGGGGAGGGGCAATACCATTCCACTGAGGTTAACCTAAGGAGAAGCCTCTCTAACAACATGACACTTTGAATGGAGCCAAGCGAGGGGAAAGCCACGCAGATCATCTGAGGAAACAGCCCAAAGAACCCAAGATACGAGCATTCCTGCTGCCACTCAAGAAACAATTAAAAAGTGGTGTGTTTCATTCAGAAATAAGAGACAGAGGGCAAGGTAGAATCTGTGGTCATAGTTCTGCAAAAAATGAAAGGAAAATGAGTGGGTATACTGAAATCAGGCCCATGTCTCCCCATTTACCTCTTCATATTATACAAGATCCCCACATATATTCGCATACAGCTAGCACACTGATTAACAAACGCTTACTACTGACCAAAAGAAAGGAGGACTGACTGTGAAAAGGCCTACACTGGAAAGGCCAGCTTAGCTTAGACTGAGCGAAAATTAGGAAACTGTGTCAGCAGTGGCCCAGTAACAAGACGTCATCCAGCATGTTGCTAAAATTAAAAACAGCAGTAGCAGCAACAAAAAGATAAGATTTTCTTAAGCAAGTATAGCAAAGGAGTAGGCAATTTATTTTTCACAAAACTATAGTCTCATTTGAACTAATGGCAAATAAAAATGCATTGAAGCACCCGTTTCTCAATGTAAAATATTTCTTTTTTTCAAAAGATTACCACCTTCAAGTCCTTGTTCAAGCGCCACTACTACAACGAACCTGCCTGATGCACCATATTTAAACCTGCAATGCCTCCCCATCCACCTTCCCTTCTTCCTTACTCTGCTCTTCTTTTTCTTCTCTGGTGTCACCTCCAACATACTAGATACTTTACAAAGTTATGTTTACTATTTATCATCTGTCTCACTCCATCAGGACAGAGATCTTGTTTTTGCTCACGTACGTACCCCCAGCTCCCAGGACAGCATTTAATACACGAGAGGTACTCAGTAACCATCTCTGACATTCCCATCCCTTATGGCAACAATTTTATCTCCCTATCTGTTTAATCTGTACACAGAACACATCACACAAAAAACTGGGCTAGACTCAGATGAAGGAGCGAAAATTGGTGGAAGAAATATCACCAATCTAAGATATGCAGATGACACAATCTTGCTGGCAGAAAGCAGCAATGACTTGAAACAACTTCTGTGAAAGTGAAAGTAAGTGCCAAAGCAGGACTGCATTTGAACATGCAGACAACAAAAATCTGTCTACAGAAGAACTACACAACTTTAATGTAGACAATGAAGACACTGAAATTGTTCAAGATTGTGTTTACCATGGTTCAGTCATCAATTTAAATGGAGACTGCAGACAAAAAAAACAAGAGAAGACTGAGAATCGGAAGGGAAGCAATGAAAAATCAGGGAAGATCAAGTGTAAGGAAGTGTCCTTAGAGACCAAGGCCAAGATTACCCACACCTTCATCTTCCCAATTACTGTGTACGGGTAAGAAAGCTGCACAGTGAAGAAGGCTGACAGGAAAGAAACGGATTCATTTGAAATAGGGTGTTGGAGGAGAGCTCTATAGATACCCCGGATCACCAGAAAGAACAACAAATGTGTCCTAGAGCAAATTAAGCCTGAACTATTGCTGGAGAGAAAAATTATAAAACTGAAGCTGTCCTACTTTGGGCACATCACGAGAAGGCAGTATTCTTTGGGGAAGACAACAATGCTGGTAAAAGCAGACAGCAGCAGGAAAAGAGGAAGACCAAAGAGGAGATGGGTTGACTCCATAAAGGAAGCCACAGGCCTGAGTTTACAGGACCTGAGTGGTGTTCTGGAGGACAGGACATTGTGGACATCACTTTGTGGATATCACTTATTCACTGAGTCACCAGGAGCTAAGTGGACAGCACGTAACAACAAATGGCAACCAGTGAATCTGGTATAAGCCCATGTACCTGTTTTCTTCAAAAACTTTTAGTGGAAGTATGCTTTGGGAAAATAATTCTAATTTTTAAAATAGTTGAATGCATAACTTCTCCCAAGAGACTCAACATCCTTCTTCAAAGTCTCCCATCACTAACACCTATTTCTGACTTTTCTTCATTTGCCTCTTCTACTTCATCCTACACCTCCACCTCCCAAAAAAGTTTTCCCTGAGAGCCAGCACAACTTGTGATTAACAGCAGTCTCTGAAGTCACACTTCATGGGTTCAAATGCTGCCTCTGCCACTGACTAGCAGTGTGATCTTGGACAAGTTAATTAAGAGCTTTCTGCTTCAATTTCTTTGTCTGTAAAATGGGCTAACAAGAGCACCTATCTCAGCTTCGTTGTGAGAACTGAGATTAACACAATAAAATTAATTATAACATTGCTTGGCACATACTAAGAATTCAATAAATGCTAGTTATCACGAACAGCTAAGGCTCAGTTCTCAACCCTCTACTCACTCCCAGAAACATTAGTCTCTCAGATGCCACAATTGTCTCTATCCAAATGTCTATTCAGACTCCTAAATTCACTCTCTGGGCTTGTCAGCTGAGGACAAATACTTTGAAGAAAATATAAGTGTTATAAAGAAAACTTGATGGGGCTACTTCAGATTCAGTCATCAGTGCAGACCTCTGTGAGGTGATTTTTTAAGCAGAGATAAAAATGTCAAGAAGCCAAGCACCATGACCCAGGTCAGTGCTTCTCAAAATGTGGTCCCAGGTCAAGCAACATTAACATCACCTAAGAACTTGTTAGAAATGCAAAGTGCTCTCTATCCCAAGTGATTCAGAAACTTTAGGGTTAGGCCCAATAACCTGTGTTTCAACAAACCCTCAAGGCGATTGTGAAGAACTTATAAATTTGGCAGCCACTGATGTAGGGTAATACCATGTCAGGGAAAGGAATTACCAGACATATCTTTGCCTTAGGACATTTGCAGTGCTCTTTCCTCAGATCTCAGGAAAATGCTACTTCCTCAAGGAGGAAATTTTCTTGTTTATTGTTTTCTGACTCCCCTCACCAAGAATGTAAGCTCCACAAGCACAGATTTTGTCTTAATTGCCACTGAATCCCCAATGCCTAGAAGGGTTGCATAGCATATTTGCTGATCAAAATGAATTAATATTTCTATTTTTTGTTCACTGCACCATTCTTCTTCCAGTCACCAGAAAAAAGTTTCTATTTTCCTTTTTATTATCTTTTTACATATATCTTGTCAACAATCTCAGGCAACTTGATCTGTAATGTTTCTCACATCCATCTCTTCCTTTCATCACTACCAATCTCCTGTCCCCTCTGTGATGGTTAATTTTATGTGTCAACTTGATAGAGTCACAGAGTGCCCATAGAGTCAGCTAGACATTATTTCTGGGAGTGTCTGTGAGGGTGTTTCTAAATGAGGTTAGCATTTAAACTGGTGGGCTTGTAAAGGAGAATGCCCGCCCCAATCCACTAAAGGCCTGAATAGAACAAAAGGGGAGGAAGGAGGAAGCTGTCCCTTTTTTCCTGCCTCACTGCTTGAGTTGGGACCTCTCATCTCCTCATCTTCTCCTGCCCTCGGGCTGGGACTTACACCATCAGCTCCCCTGGTTCTCAGACCTTCAGACTCAGACTGAGTTACACCACCAGCTGTCCTGGGTCCCCAGACTGTAAAGAGCAGATCATTGATTTCTCAGCCTCCATAATCACGTAAGCTAATTCTTCACAATAAATTTCCATTACAGATGATATAGATATGGATTCTACTGTGTGCACAGTGGCTCTGACCAGGGACTTTGGAGCAAGACAGCCCACTGTCACTTCATGGTGATGTGTTCCAGGCAAGTTACCCAACCTCTCTGGGCACTGCTTTCCTTAGCTGCGCTGAGGAGTGGTCCTTCAGCAAATCGCGATGCCTCCTTTTTGAGCTCTGGCAAGGACTGGCTGTACATACATGCCATATATGCTGTGTACTGTTAAGCCGAGGGCACTGACTGAGAAAGAATGGGATCCTCTAAGTTGAGATGGGGATGTCTGGGAAGACCCTGGTGAAGCTGGGGACATTGAGCCTCTAAATCCTGATGAGTCTTGTTACCACTGAAGAAGTCTCCCCATCCTAGTGGAAGTGTCCTTTTCACCTCCATTTGAAGGGATTACCCAGCACAGCCTGATGAAACTGTAATGGCTTCCCCTCAGGCAGGTGCCTTGCAAGACAATGCTGATTCTCCTCAGGACCTACCTCCACCACCCCTCTTTGCTTCTATAACTAGACTCAAGTCTCAGCAGGCCCCAAAGGTGAGGTACAATGTGTGGCCCATGAGAAACTGTGTTACACTACAAAAAAAACTACTTGAATTTTCTAATTTATACAGACAGAAATCCGAGGACCACGTGTGAGAATGGATACGTGTGGGAGAATGGTGGAAGAAAGAAAGTTGGATCAGGCCAAATTTATTGACACGGGCTCACTAAGCAGAGATTCAAAATTTTCAGAAACATTTTTATTGAGCTATAATTAACATATAACATTCGTTTCAGGTGTACAACATGATTCGATATTTGTATATATTGTGAAATGATCACCACAGTAAGTGCCACCAGACCTACTTCTAAATTTTTTTCTTCTTCTAATGAGGACTTTTAAGATCTACCAGAGATTCTACATTTAATGTTGCAGTTTAGGAAGTCAGAAAGGGCTCCAGCAGTTTGGTTGGTTGGCTGAAAAATGGACCAAAAGGTGACCACCATAAAGCTAACTGGAAATTCTGGCATGCCTTGGTTTAAAGTAGAGGAAAGAATTCACAGGCTTATGGAGATTGGAATGTTTGAGTGGATCCGTCACTTAAGACCTAGTCTCCCACACCGGGCAAGTCCAGAAGACATACCTTTCACCAACATTGTGAGGAATAAATTTGTGAGGGGAGCCTCAGCATCCTTGAAGAGCTCTGTGATCACCCTTCTCTGGAGGCCAAACCTCACAATGAAAACTGCAGTCAAACCTAAATACAATGGGAGTAAACGGGCTCTGAGGTGGCAAGGGCCAAGGGTCACTCGACCACAAAAGACAAGGTCGGCATGGTTACTGTAATGGACAGCAGAGACAAAGCAGCAATCAGAACAGTCTGATTCACAAAGACCTATGACGCTAGCTAACTGATCATGGTGTTCCTAGAAGTGAAACAGATAGGAAGCCTACTAAATTCTCACTTGATCTGTATAAGTACAAAACTTCTAGGTCATGTGAACAAGAGTCCAACTCAGATAATGAAAACAGCCCCTTAACCAATTTCCAAACTTGAACCAGTTTACAGACCCAGAACCTATTGAATGAAGGGGAGGCCGGGTCCCCTTGAGGAAGGATCTTGGTACACTACTGAAAAATGTACACCGTTAATTTTTCTCCCAGCCTTTCCCAAAGGGACCAAACACCCTTTTACCAGGGTAAATGTACACTAGAGAAAAGGAAATAATGTCGGACCTTCCGGGACTACTGCATACAGGCTCTAACTTAACTCTAACTCCAAAAGACCCAAAACATCATTGTAGCCCACCAGACAGAGTAAGTGCTTGTGGAGGTCACGTGATCAGTGGATTCTGGTTCAGGCCCACGTCACAGTGGGTCCTCAAACCCATTCTGTGGTTATTTCCCCAGTTTGAGAATGCATAATTGGAATGACATACTTAACAGCTGGCAGAATCCCCACACTGATTCTCTGACCAGTGGAGTGAGGGCTATTATGGTGGGAAAGGCCAAGTGGATGCCATTAGAACTGCCTCTACCTAGGAAAATATTAAAATAAAAGCAATACCACATTCCTGGAAAGATTAGTGCTATCACCAGGGACTTGAAAGACGCAGGGGTGGTGATTCCCAGCACATTCCCATTTAACTCTATTTGGCCTATGCAGAATACAAGATGGGTCATGAAGAATGACAGTGGATTACTGTATGCTTAAGCAGGCAGTAACTCAAATTGGAGCTGCTATACCAGACGTGGTTTCATTGCTTGAGCAAATTATAATACATTCCCTGGTACCTAGTATGCAGTTACAGATCTGGCAAATTCCTTCTTCTCCATACCTGTACATAAGCCCCACCAGAAGCAGTTTGCTTTCACAGCTGGCAAGGCCAGCAATACACCTTCAGCATCCCACCTCGGAAGTATATCAGCTCCTAAACCTATGTCATAATTTAGTTCACAGAGATCTTCATCACCTTTCTCTTCCACAAGATCATCACACTGGCCCATTACATGGATAACATTATGCTGACTGGACATGAGCACGAAGGAGCAACTTCTCTCGACTTATTAGAACATTTGCGTGTCACAGGGTGGAAAGTAAATTCAACCAAAATTCAGAGGCCTAGCCTCAGTGAAATTTCTAAGGCTCCAATGGTATGGGACATGTTGAGATATCCCCACTAAGCTGAAGGATAATTTGTTGGCCCTGGCCCTCCTACAACCAAGAAATATGCCGAGTGGGTCTCTTCGGATTTTGGAGATAATATATTCTTCATTTGGGTATATTACTCTGGCCCATTTACCAAGTGACCCAAAAAGCTGCTAGTTTTATGTGACAAGAAAAGGCTCTGAAACAGGTCTAGGGTGGTGTGCAAGATGCTCTACCACTGGGGCTACATGATCCAGCAGATCCAATGGTTCCTGAAGTGTCAGTGACAGATAGGGATGCTGTTCAGAACCTTAGAGATGCATCAGAGCACAGGCCTTTAGGATTTTGGAGCAAGGTCCTGCCATCATCTGCAGATAACTACTCTCTTTTTGAGAAACAGCTCTTGGCCTGCTACTGAGCCTTAGAAACCGAGCATTTAACCATGAGCCACCCATTATGAAACTGGGTGTTATGTGACCCACCAAGCCATGAAGTTGGGCATGCAGAACAACACTCCATGGTCAAATGAAGGCACAAGTTACATTAAGAAGGGCACAAATTCCATGGTCTCCACTGCTACTACATTGCCTTCTCTCTCACAGCCTACAACTTTACCATCAGCTGACAGAGAAGAGAAGACTTGGGCCTGGTTTATAGATGGTTCTGTAAGATATGCAGGCACCACCTGAAAGCGGACAGCTGCCACACTACACCCCCGCTCTGGGACATTTCTGAAGAATGGTGGTGAAGGGGAATCCTCCCAGTGGGCAGAATTCACCCAATGCATCTGGTTGTCCACTTTGTTTGAAAGGAGAAATGGCCAGATGAGCAATTATATACTAATTCATGTGCTGTAGCCAATGGTTTGGCTGGATGGTCAGGGACTTGAAGGAACATGACTAGAAAATCGGAGACAAAATGTGGGGAAGAGGTATGTAAACAGACCTTGGTGAATGGGCAAAAAAACCTGAAGATATTGTGTTCCATGTGAATGCTCACCAAAGGGTAACCTCAGCAGAACAGGATTTTAATCAAGTGAACAGAACAACCCATTCTGTGGATACCCATCAGCCTATTCAGCCTATTTCCCCAGCCACCCCTGGGCTCATAAACAAAGTGGCCATATGGCAGGGATGGAGGTTATGCATAGGTTCTGCAACACGGACAACCACTCACCAAGGCTAATCTGGTTACAGCCACTGTTGAGTGTCCAATCCCCCAGAACAGAGACCAACATTATGCCCCTGATAAAGGCATCATTCCCCAGAGTGATCAGCCAGCTACCTGGTGGCAGGTTGAGTACATTGGACACAACCATCATAGAAGGGGCAGTGTTTGTTCTTACTTGAAAAGATACTTACCTTGGAGATGGATTTTGCCTTCCATCCAATGATTATGCCAAAACTACCATTTGTGAACTTACAGAATGCCAATATCTTACCTACCATCATGGCATTCCACACAGCATTGCTTCTAATCAAGGAAGTGTAACAAAGGACCCACGCTCATGGAATTCACTGGTCTTACTATGCTGGGCATCTTGCAGCAGTTAGTTTGAGAGAATGGTGGAATGGCCTTATGAAGGCTCAGTTATAGCACCAGCTAGGTGGCAATACCTTGCAAGCTGGGGCAAGGTTCTCCAGAAGGCTGCATATGCTCTGAAGCAACATCCTGTGGCCTGGTACTATTTCTATGATAGCCAGGATTCACAGCCAGGAATCAAGGGGTGGAACAGGAGTAGCACAACTCACTAACACCCCTAGTAACCCAATAGCAAACTTTTTGCTTTCTGTTCCAGGGACTTTATGCTCTGCTGGCCTAGAGGCCTAATGTCCAGAGGAAGGAATGCTTCTACCAGAAGACCTAATAATGATTCTATTGAACTGGAAGTTAAGACTGCCACCTGGCTACTTTGGGTTCCTCATGCCTCTGAATCAACAGGCAAAGAAGGGAGTTATAGCGTTGGCTGGGGTGAATGGTCCTGATTCCCAAGGGGAAACTGTACTACTACTCCACAATGGAGGTAATGAAGAGTAGGTTCAGAATACAGACACCCTTAGGGTGTCTCTTAGTATCACCATGCCCTGTGATTAGTTCAGTGGAAAACCACAACTCAATCCAGGCAGTACCAATAATGGCCCAGACCCTTCAGGAATGACAGTTTGGGTGACCCCACCACGTAAAGAACCACAACCAGCTAAAATACCTGCTGAAGGCAATGGAAATACAGAACAGGTAGTGCAAAAGGTAGTTATAATACAAGCTATGAGCACATGACCAGTTACAGAAACAAGGACTGTAATTGTCATGAATATTTCATCATTTTGCTATGAATGTTTGTGTAGGTCTAAGTCTTTGTTTTCTTCCCTCTCTTATTCCCTTATCATGTGACATACAATGTATTGATTTTATCATTGTAGTAACTACTGTCAAATTTACATCATAGTATTTAGTTACGGGATATCAAGAAGTAAACATCACTCAAGGACTTTACCTCCTCTCCTAGGGAAGAGACTGGCATATTTTCAGGTGTACACAGGATAGCTGTATCATACTAGAAGAAATTATGACCTTCTTATTGCCTTTATTTGGAGGTTAAGTATGGTTTAAGGAGATGTCTATGGGTGTAAAGTTGACAAGGGGTGGACTTGTGTGACGGTTAATTTTAGGTGTCAACTTGATTGGCCATGGTGTGCCCAGATTAACCACTGTTTCTGGGAATGTCTGTGATGGTGTTTCTGGATGAGAACAGCATTTGAAACAGTGGATTCAGTAAAGATTGCTCTCCCCCAATATGGGTGGGCCTCATCCAATCCATTGAGAGCCCAACACAACAAAAGGGAGAGGAAGGAATATGCCCTTTTTCCTGCCTCACTTTTTGAGCTGGGACATCTCATTTCATCTTCTCCTGCCCTCGGACTGGGATTTACATCATGGACTCCCCTGGTTCTCAGGTGTTAAGATTCAGGCTGAATTACAACACTGGCTTCCCTGGTCTCCAGACTGTAAACATCAGATCACAGGACTTTTCAGACTTCATAATTGCGTGAACCAATTTCTCATAATAAATCTCTCAATCAATCAATCAATCTCTCTCTCTATATATACAAACACATATCCCCTACTGGCTCTCTGGAGAACCCTGACTAATACAACCTCCCTCCTATCTGGTCTGATGAACTGTCTCTCATTTGGTATCCTGTTTTCTACCTCTGCCACTTCTAATCTATTCTGTACTTAACTGCCAAATTAATCTTATTAAAACACTTTTTTGCTCATATCATCATTATCCTTCTCAAAAACCTTTCAAAGTTCCTTATCGATCTGGAGAGACTAAACTCCATGGCCTGTCATCAAGAGCCTCTAAAACCTAGTACTAATACACTGTGGTAGAGAGTTACTCTGGTGACCTTTCCAATGAAACACACCTTTATACGGTCTCCCTCCCATAACTGCGTTGAGCCCAGGACTGCTTTGATAAGTAGACTGTGGTGGAAGTGACGCTGTGCCCGTTCAGGGACCAGCCCTTCACTGGTCTAGTAGATTCCGCTTCTTCCCTCTTTGGAACACTTGCTCTTGGAAGCTCCCTCTTTCTGCTAATTCCATATTCCATTTATGCAACATAAACAATAATTCAGATCAGTGTGTACATAATCTACCTGACAAATACTTCCATGATCCCCTTGAACTTGATATAATAAGAACCCAAAGCATTTTTGTACCTCTTAAAAAGAAACAAATATTCTGCCTAGTAGCAGTTATTTCACTCATCCACTGAACATTTAATAGGCACTTACAATGTGCCAGACATCATTCTAAGTGCTGACAATAAAGCTCAGATTCTATATGCTACTCTACATAGTATTCTACGTACTATTCTATATGCTGGGCACTGTTCTAAACACTTTTCTGAGTTATCTCATTTAATCCTCAATATCAAGAACTCTAAAAAGCATCCCCATTTTACACAAGAAACCTCAGGCACAGAGAGATTAAGAAACTTGTCTAAAATCTTCCCCCAAGTGGAGTCAACATACAAACCCAGAAATTCTGACTTGAGCTTGTGCTATCAACCACTACTCTAAACTGCCTTCTGCAGATGTGAACAAGACAGACAAGATCCCTCTTCTCACAGAACACGCCTTCTACTAGTGACGGTTAGTGGGATGGGGAAAGGCTAGCAATAATGTACACATAAATCAACACAATTACTTCAAAGAGTGATAATGCTACGAAGAAAATAAAATCCTGTTCCAATACAGTGATGAGAGTTACTTCAGAGAGGGGTCAGAGAAGGCCTTTCTGAGAAGGAAACATCTGGGAGAAGACATGAATGTCTAGGAGAAGCAGCAAAGCAAAGACCTGGAAAGAGAACTGCAGATAAAAAGACGACACAAATAATCTTAGCACGTGTCAGGCACAAAAGTAGAGCCAGTGTTTCTAAAGGATGGTGGTGGGAGTGGAAAGATGAGGGAGAATTAGCTGAGGCTCAGATCACATAGGGCCCTGTAAGCCATTAGGACTTCAGATTTTCCTCTGAGTAACAGTGGAAGGTTTTAAGCAGGTTAATGATATTACCTGATCTATATTTTGAAAAGTTAACTCTGGCTGTTGCATGCTTAATAAACTCTAAAAGGGCGAAAGTGGAAGCAAGGAGAGCAACAGGAGAGAACTGCCATAGTCTATGTAGGAAATTATAAATATGGAGCTCAAACCAAAAGGATGTGCTGAGGGACTGGATATGGGAGGAAAGAAATGAATTAGATGGCTCCAATCTTTTGGGCCTCCACCATGAAGTAAATGGTGGGGAAAATGAAAGAAGGACCAGGTTGCGGGTTAAGTTGATAATTGTGTTTTGGACAAAATATGTCTGAAATATCTATTCAACATACAAGTGAGGATAGGGAGGCAGCTGGACATGAATCTAGAGAGGTAAATTTGAAACTCATTTGATTCATGAATGGCAACTTCACCTAGCGTGCGTGGAGAGAGAAGAAAAAAAGGATGAAACTCCAAGCTCCTGGATACTTCAACATTTAGAAGCCAAGTAGAGAGGCAGCAAGTGTATTACCCTGTCACCCTTGTGGATCACAAGTTCTTTGAGAGGCAGGACAGTGTCTTTTCCATTTTTGTGGTACCTTGTAGAACTTAGTAACAGAAACTCAGAGATGCTCAGTACATTTTAATGAGTGAATGAATGCTTGCCATTTGGTTTCTCAAGCTTTCACTGCAGAAATATAACACTTGAGGATAAAGACGATAGCGCCTCACATATAGTGGCCACTCAAGTTTTTGTTTAATGAAGGAAAGAAAAAATTTGGACTGCGTTTTGCTTGGTACATTTTAGTACTCATTGTTCCAGAAAGTATAGCAAGGAAAGGTAGAAAGCAAGCAGCAGCCTACATCCCCAAAATTCTAACCAATGAGAATCACAAACACCCTAAACCCTTCATCTTGGTCCCTCTTATAGGGTAGAGGGGAAAACGGGGAAATGGCATTACAGGCTACAGCAGAAAGGGCTTCCAATTACCACACAGAAGCAGAGTTCTGGCTTTCACATCATAAATATGTATTAAGCACCAACTATATGCCTACATTTAGTACAACTAGAATAAGTACTAAGTACACAGCAGTAAGCAAAACAGACAGTGTCCCTCAGAGAACTTCCATTCTAAAAAGGAAGATATCTTTTACATAAACAGCATGTAAGTACATAGTTATATTTCCAAGAATTATATCAAGTATAGTAAAATGCACTGCAAAAACATATACCACTGCACAAAACAGAGGGCAGAGGTTGGAAGGCAGTAGGTTTCTAACATGAGATACCTTAAGAAGTCAGGCTGGGAGGTAGGGAAAGAGTAGAGTTATCTAGGTAGAGGTAAGAGCATGTATGAAGGTTTTAAGGTAGGAAGGAATTTAGGATGATCCAAGGAATTTAAAATGGGCCAGTAAATGCAGGGCCATACAGGGCACATTACAGATTTTTAAAAACTAGACCCTAAGATGTAGAGTAGCCAAGGAAAGGTTTTAAGCAAATTAGCAACGTGATCAAACTGGTAGATATGTGTTTTTAAAAAATCACTCCAAATGCTACGAGGAGAACTGAAGGGAGGAAAGAAAAGGTTGAAGATGACTTAGGAGGATACTACAGTTATCCAAGTGAAAAATGATGGTGGCGTGGATCAGAGGAAACTGACAGAAGTAGACAATTTCAAGATGTATTTAAGAGACAAAAAAGCAGCAGGGCTTAGTGACTGAGCACACACAACACCCAGGCTCTGGCCTGACCAACTACGCGGACAGAGCTGTGACTTACTGAGCAGAGGTAGGGTGGGTGGGGAAAGCATGAGCTCACCACTAAATACCATTTATGTACCCAAGTGAAAGCTCAAAGACGTAGCTGGACATGCGATGAAGTGCTCAGAAGAGGGTTAGGCTTTAGACACATATGTGGGCATCTCCGAGATGATATTTAAAGGCATGGATATGATGTTCTCAGGAGGAAGCACAGAATGGACAAGATATCATATCAATCCCAAGCCCTGAGGAAACAACATGTAGAGATGAGAAGAGTAAGAACTAATGAAAAACGGAAAAGCAGTGGGCCAGAGAGGTAGGAGGAAAACCAAGAAAGAAGAGTGCTATGGAAGTGAAAGGAAGCCTGTTTCAATTAGGAAACAGTCAATGGTGACAAAGAACACTGAAATAAGGATATTCTTGATAATTAGGTTTCCAGACCAGCTACAAAAGCTCTTAACCCATAAAATAGGTAGATTACAGCATTAGAGTATCTCACCATGAAGCACTGCAGTACAGCAGTTAAACAAGCAGGCTCCAGACCCCCAACACCCAGGTTTAAATTCCAGCTCCACTACCTACTCACCATGTGGCTCTAAGTATACTATTTAATGCCTCTATGCCTCAGTTTCCTCATTCATAAAGGATGGTAAAAATAATACCTACCTCAAAGGATTGTTGTGAAGATTAAATGAATCTGTGTGTGTGTATCACTTAAAACAGCAGCTAGCACAAGTAAGTTGCTCAGTAAATGATAGCTACTATTACCTACAACATTGTTTCTATGGGAAAATACTTTGTGCACAGTTTGTTTGAAATAACCTTTCACTAATTGGGGATTGTCCCTACTCATCATAAACTGTAATCTTACAAGGTCTTTTTCCAAAAGCCTTGAGGGAAACTCTAGATTTAAAATTTATTCAAAAATTCCTTCACATAGCGGCTGACCATTTTTAGAGAAGTTATCACTGTTCTGTTTTTTTGGAGGTATACCTATCACATTCTTTACACAGTCATACTAGAATCAAAAAGAAATTATATATTAGGAAATTCTAAAAACTAGCAGCAAAAGAAGACTGTTTCAAGTTACAAAGAAAAAAATATATAAATCTATTTTAAAACAAAATATTTCCATTTAGTCACTTTCTGGTACACATTCAAATTCAAATCATCACCAGGACAAACAGCTTCTTTCTTCCTGTTCTGTACAAGACATAAGTACCAGGTAGAGAAAAGGCAACAGGTCTGCAGCTTCCTGATGATCATCTCATTTCCAAAAGCATGCAAAGGTATTTATAGTATCTAAAATAGCCCCACAAAAAGATTTCCAACTGCATGGTCATAAGTAAAGACATGCTCACTTGGTCCCTAAAATTGAGAAGAGCACAAATAAATGGAGACTGATATGACCAGTTCTTATCCCTGAACTTTCCATATACCTAGCAAGTACAACTTTAGAAATATTCAGAAATCTCTCTATATGCCCTATTAAAAGTAAAATGCTGGGGTTTCCCATTAGCTCTTTATTTTTCAATTGTTAAAAGCATAGAAATACCTAATATCTGATGGAA
Organism: Equus przewalskii; assembly: GCF_037783145.1. Lineage (NCBI taxonomy): Eukaryota > Metazoa > Chordata > Mammalia > Perissodactyla > Equidae > Equus > Equus przewalskii. Next base: position 98,669,360 of record NC_091836.1, on the reverse strand, counting down.
CTATTATACCAAAAAAGTATTATTTCAAACTCATGAAAAATTGTTTACCATGCTCTTTCCCATCAACTGATGAAAATGTTCCATTTCAGGACCAAGCAAAGACATAAAGTAGGATGTTAAGCCCCTGTCAGTAACAAGTGAATGTCATTACCATCGGTTAGCTTCTGAATAGGTTACTGGAAACAAGGTGACAGACAGGCTAATTCTTTACAAATAAGTACCCATATTACATCATCACAACTAGTACTCATTTGCACCTTCAAAAAGAAACTGCCACAAAGGGGAACAAAAACTGATACATAAATTATGAAAAAGCTTTTTAAAATTTTATAAAAACATGAATAGGCTTTTGAAAATGCAGAATACTTAAAGACTTACGGGGCACATTTCAGAGTCAGTATGTTCTATAACTGACATGAAAGAGGACAGTGCGCAGTTTGAGGAATAAAAAGAGGTAAAATTAAGTGTGTATAGCCCTGTACAGATGGCCTGATCCTAACACAAGATGTTAACAAAGCAAGTTGGCGGGGGAGGGGGAAAACCTGCATTTTCTATGCTGTAATTTAGCTGACCCCACGCCCAAAATATCTATTTTTTAAAGGGGGGGGGGGGGCTTAGCATTTAAGAATCAATAACTTCCAATAAACAAAATAAATCTCTTTAGATTATGTGTTCCAAATGAATCTACTTACTGTTTTCAAATGTGTTTGGGAAGTCATTCTTTGTTACTTTGATAAATAACATTTGGAAAACATGACAAGTAGATTTTAGTTTCTTGCCTCAGAAGTATTCTGCTAAAAGAAATAACAGAAATAACTAGGTAGCATTTGTTTCATTTACCTAATAAAACATTTTTCATTTAAAACATTAAAAATGCTGCACAAATACCTATTGTTGCTGTTCACTGAAGAGAAAGTAATTTTAATTTGTAAATTATCGTATTCAATGCAAAACCTACTTGAAAAATTATAGTCAAATTACGACCAAAAGAATTATAACGAGAAAGTGCCACACATCTTTCATAAAACTCTTTAATATGTTTAAATTGTATATAATACCAAGTTTTGACTATTTCTGAAAGGTTTCAGCCTTTAAATATTTAGCTCCAAACTGGCACATCACATTACTATTTTTTTTTAAATCCCAGCTCTTTTAAACAAAGGACCTAAAATTTTCCAAGAAACCTTATTTCCCTTTTCTTGAACCAAATTTTTCTCATTCTTTCACAATCATCCCAAGGTACTAAGACAAAGACCAGCTCCTCTTCACACGTATTTTCCAAATCACGAACGTGGAACTTTCATGAAAACAAAGAAGATAACCTAGAACACTGTAATACATAAAGTAAAAAAAAAGTTCACTTCTGTCGTGACAATAATGAAGAAATCTGTTGAGATCACAAAGCCACGAAGCTTCCTGCTGGTAGCTGAGGATGAAGTCATTAGCAACCCAGGATTCCCTGGTCCTCGCGATCAGAAGCGGCACCTACCAGATTCTGCATTGTTCGGCAGAGGTGGCTTTAAAACACCCCGCTCCCGAATCGCCCACACCAGACCACGCCTTCCAGTTATCATTCGAAAGGACCGTTTCACGGGGTGGCACTACTACACGTTTCCCGCGAGCTCAGTATCTAGCGAGAGTCAACACTAGACGCCCTCGTCGCGCTGGAGCAAAGATGCACTCAGAACCGCCCCGGGCTCAGGAGCCGAGCGCGCGCAGCGTGCTTCTGTCCTCACCTCGCGGCCTCCCTGACTCCCCCATCCCTTCCCAGCCCTTCGTCACCCCAAGACACAGAAGGCGAAGAGGTTCCTGACTTCCTGCTGTTGTTAAAAGGGGAGGAAACCCAAGAGTAACTCTGAACGCGCGGAAGAGAAAGAGCTAAATCCTGGCCACCGGCGCGAACATATGTCACCAGCCCGGCGCAGCGGCGCCCGCCAGGCCCCCTCCCGGCCCGCGCCGCGCCCGGCTTCCCCGCAGCCCCCTCGCCCTGCCGCCCCGAGACCACATTGTCGGCCCCAGTACAATGGAATGTCGCCGCCCGACTCCGCGGCGCCCCTCGGCCCCGAGGCAGCGCGGGCTCCCCGGCCGCCGAGTTCAGCCACGAGCCCAAACTCCCCACGGCGCGCAGCGCGGGGCCGGGCCGCCGTCCGCCCGCACCGCCGCTCCGAGTCCCGGCCGCCGGGGGCGCAGGCCCAGCGCGTCCGCGGCCTCCGCGGGCCGCACGACCCCCGCCCACCTCCCTACCTGGCCTTGAGGCTGGGGCTGCCGCCGCCGCTGCTGGCCGCGGCCCGGGGCTCGTAGGCCCAGGCGGGGGCGGGGGGCTGCGCGGGGCCGGCGGCGGCGGCGGGGGGCGCGGGCGGCGGCGGCGGGGCGGCGAAGCCGGAGGTCGCGTAGTTCCTGTCCATCGCGGGGCTGCGGAGGGCGGCGCGGCGGGGCGCCTCGGGGCCCGGGCGGGGGCGAGGGCGGCGGCGGGTCTGCCCCTCACATGGCCGCGGCGGGCGCGGGGTGGGGCGCGCTGGCCAGGCTGCGGGGACCGGGCTGCGGCGCGCGGCGAGGCCAGCGGGCGTCAGGGAGGCGGCGGCACGCGCGCCCGGCTCTCACGGCGGCGGCGGCGGCCGCCGCGCCCCATGTTGGTGGATTTCCCAGGATGCACCTCCCGCCCGCCGCCCGGCCCCGCCCCCGGCCTGGCCCCGCCCCCCGGCGCCCGCGCCCGCCGTTCTCGGGCCGCGGGTGGCCCGGGGCCGCTCCAGGGAGGGAAGGAGGGACGGAGGGCCGAGCAGGCTCGGGGAACCCGGAGGGGCTCCCCGCCCTCGGCCGCGCGTGTCCCGGAGATGTCCGCGCGCCGCGCCGCGTGGGAAGGGCCGCGCCCGCGGTCGCCGCGCCGGGGAGATGGGGCGGAACCCCGCGCGGGGAGCCGCGAAGGGGACTAGTCGGCGCTCGGCCTGGAGCTCGTTATTTGACCCCTCGGGTTATTTTGAGTGACTCAGAACTCGGTTACCGCATCGCGCTTGCTTTCTCCGCGCCTGGTTCCAAACCAGAAACAGCTGAGCGGGCTGATTTACAGTTCCGTTGACTCCTTTCCTGCCCGAAGCTTGCTGGGCTGCAGGACTTTGTTCCTGCTGTTAGGGGAGATTTATATTCAAAGAGATTCAAATTCAAACGTATTATTTTCCAATCCTCATTGAAAAGACCTTTCCCAGGGGCTCTTATTAACTGTCCCCACCCCCACCGTGGGGATTTTCTCTCTGGATTTCAGAATCTTCTATCCCGAGATAAATACGGCCTCTTCATTGATTAATCCAACTACCATCTGGATGACTTTAATTACAAGAAATTTAAGGTCACCCTGCAGACTTTGTGTTGGAGGTTTTTGCATGAGTCTTGGAACTTCGGCAGGACTCTCCACCCAAACATTTCCTATCTGACCTCCAACCTGTTTGGTGGAGGGTAATTTAATGATTATTTGAGGTTCTTCTGTTGTATATCATGGCTGTGTTTCTTCTAATAACTCATGAGTAGTGAAACTTAGGGATAATAGAAATTATCGTTTGGTCCTTAAGGCATAAAGTAAAAGTTAAAGTTTATATTTGTTGACCACCACCCATAAAAAATCAGTACTAGCTTACCACCTATTGCGTGCTTAGCACAGCAATCTATCCCTCAGGTAAGCCTAACATAAAGGTTTAAGCAAATCAAACAGGCGTAGTAGAACACCTAAAGAATTCGATACACTCTCTCTGATCACCATTTTAAAAGCAGTTTAAACCTCGGCAATCCCTTGTATTGGATCTGCTATTCCTTCTGAGATTAGTAATTTTGTTCTAGGACATTCTGTTTTCCTCCTGGCGCCTACATCCTTTTGTTCCTATTCATTCCTTTCGGCACCTGCGATGCTTGGAGTCTGGTCCCGGGGTGGGGAAGAGAGCAAGTGAGTAGTCGTTATTTACAAATGAATTCAAACGTGTAGGCACAAGTGACCTTGCCAATTTTATGTTAATTCCAGTATGCATTTACTAAGGATATCTTTGAAAAGTGATTTTCCTTGGGGAAGGAATTTGCCAGATAATCTGAGATCCTGCAGAGAAATAACATAAATCTTCCCTACAACATTTATTTTTCTTACTACAGACTGGAGATCTGTAATCTACATAAAACAAAAGAGTTTTCACTACTAATTATTACATTTTTTAGTATTTTTGTCAGCACTAAAGTTTTGTCTCTGCAAAGTGTAGGAAGTAGAGCGGCATGCTATAAATGTTTTATGGCACTTGGTTTGAGATGCCCACAACTGGTACTCACAGTGAGTTATGCACGCAAAACCAAACAAGTGGCAATAAACCCTTTCTAGTCCCTCACGCCATTATGTCACATAAATCAGAGAAAAGATATTAAGGGGAAATTTTAGTGAATATTTTTAAAATAATATTACTCTGTCACCATATGTGGCATTCCTTTGCACATTAAGTGTAATTTCCTTAGTTCACCTTAAGTCAGTAAAAGTATATTTCCAATGTTACAACATGTCTACAAATAACATCATTAAATCTTTTTGGTACAATATCTGAAGAATGTCTTCTTCCCGACTGAAAATATACTCCCAATACTGCAAACTTCATAATCTGTTTCAAATAATCCCCAATCAAACTGCCTTAAGTCTGATCTAAACAGAGTCAAAAGTCTACAATGAGCTTTATTATTCTTGTTTCAAGTAAAAGTGTTCATTCCATCTCTGCCTGTGGAACTTCTACTCATCTTTCAAGATCCCAATCTAATAAGATGTCTACCATGAAATTTTCCCAATTTACCAAGGCAAAATCAATAGCTTCCTTTTCAATTGCCTTATGGTGCTTAATATATTCATTATATTTAATACTATCATGTTGCATTACAATTAGTTGTGTATCTGCCTCTTTCCCTGAGTTACTTAAAGGCAGGAGTTGTATTTAATCCATCCTTGTATCCCCAGCACTTAAGTGCTATGCCTGGCATTATGTTAGGCTCTAAATACATGTTTATTGAATGAACAAATATGTATACTATTTTTTAAAATACTCATTCAGGGGCTGGCCCTGGGGCCAAGTGGTTAAGTTTGCGTGCTCCGCTTCAGTGGCCCAGGGTTTCGCCAGTTTGGATCCTGGGCATGGACATGGCACCACTCATTAGGCCGTGTTGAGGCGGCATCCCACATACCACAACTAGAAGGACCCACAACTAAAATATACAACTATGTACTGGGGGGATTTGGGGAGAAAAAGCAGAAAAAAAAATTGGCAACAGTTGTTAGCTCAGGTGCCAATCTTTAAAAATAAAAAAAAGTTTAAATTTTAAATATTCAGAGGTTCCATTTAGTCATTTACATATTCCTTTCTAAAAAACAAAAGAAACCACTATTTCTACCTCAGTCCTAAAATTGGGGGACAGGGTTTGAAAACTGATTAAATCAAAGGCAATTTGGTTGCCTGATGAATTGAAGTCCTACACTCAAGGAGTCTTCCCTCCTCCCCCACCCCCATCTTCACCTCCTTCTGGGTTTGTTGTCTAGGAGTTAGTGAGGCCTTAGAATATGTCCCTGAACAGTCTCTCCACACTTCCCAACCTTTGCGCATCCCATTAGAAATTCGCTAAGTATTTCAACTGGCAGGAAGCTTGGAGGTAGATCGAGTAGTTCATCACCCTCATTTTGAAACTGGGGCCCAGCGTTGAGGGAGTTTCCTTGAGGTGATGGAGGCCATCAGTTGCGGGAGGGAGCAATGGAACTCCAACTCCACTGAGGCAGCCTTGTTTATTAGCTTGCTGGGAAATGCAGAATTTAGGGTTGGCTGACTAGAAATGTAGACAGCAAGTCCATACATTCCAATATCACGAAGAGACCAACCATTTATTAGAAACATCCAGGAAGATCAAGTTTGTCATTTCACTGAGAATATCAGGGGTATGTTTGTGGGAAGTGGGTTGAAAAGGCGAAGGGAGCTTAGTTTTCAATTTTTCCTCTCTCTTCTGGCAGCCCTGATTTCAGTCTCTTAGGTCAACATCAGAAATTAAAGGAAAACATCACAAATGAAGCAAGTCTCACTTTCATTTTCTCTCTCTCCAGGACTTGACCATATCAGTCATCTATGACTCCTCTCTCTTGTCTGCCACACCCTCCAGCAATGGAGTCAGAAGAGCTGTGTTGAAGCTTGCTTCTTTGGAAGCAACAGCCTCACTCAGAGGTGTCACTGAAAGGAAGTGATGAGTCACATGGCTCCCAGTGAGTAGAGCTTCAAGAAGCGTACTTGATCTTACATTCTGTATGTAAAGGAAGTAGTCTGCAGCTATGGATATGGATGGACTCTTGGGCTCTGGTGAATAGCTTAGCTGATCGGAGTCAGGAAGAAGCAAGTTTGAATGATTGGGGAACAGGGGGTCTGGGGAAGAAACACAATTTAAGTATGAGCTGGGAAGATAGGGATGTGGCCTGATTATGAAGTCTTTCATTGAGTGTATCTTTTATCTCCCTGAATAGATTACAGGAAATCTAAACCTTATTCTATAGATGATAGCTATTCTCGTCAGAATAACCATTATGGGGCCGTTCTGGTAGCACAGCAGTTACGTTCAAATGTTCCGCTTTGGCGGCCCGGGGTTCGCCGGTTCAGATCCTGGGTGCGGACATGGCACCTCTTGGCAAGCCGTGCTGTGGCAGACATCCCACATATAAAGTAGAGGAAGATGGGCACAGATGTTAGCTCAGGGCCAGCCTTCCTCAGCAAAAAGAGGAGGATTGGCAGCAGTTAGCTCAGGGCTAATCTTCCTCAAAAAAAAAAAAATGTAAGAAGATAAACAAACCAAAAAAAAAATGGCCACAGATTTCAATAGCCACTTAATAAAAGAAGATACATGAATGGCTAATAAGCATATAAGAGGATACTCAATATTATCAGTCATCAGGGAAATGAAAATTAAAACCACAATGAGATAACACTACCTGCCCACCAGCGTCGACACAATTAAAAGCCTGGTAACAGCAAGGTTGGCAAGGTCGTGGAGCCACTGGAACCTTCATACATTCCTATTGGGAGTATTAGATGGTTCAACCACTTTGAAAAACAATTTGGTAGTTTCTTATAAAATTAAACATACACCTACCTATTACCAGCAATTCTACTCCTAGGGATTTACCCAAAAGAACTGAAAACATATGTCCACACAAAGACTTGTATATGAATGTTCACAGTAGCTTGATTCATAAATGCTTATCAAGTGGTGAATAGATAAACAAATTGTGGTATGTCAATACAATGAAATACTATTCAGCAATAAACAGGAACAAACTACTGATATGTGCAACAACATTCTGCTCAGTGAAAGAAGCCAGACACTAAAGAGCACATGTCATATGATTTGATTTATACAGAATTCTAGTGTAGGCAAAACTAAGCTACAGTGACAGAGAGTAATCAGTGGTAGCCTGCAGCGGGAGAGTCAGGAAATTGACAGTAAAAGGACAGAGGGGACTTTCTGCACTTGGGATGTTTGTGACATGGGTGTCTACGTTTGTTAAAATTCATGGGACTGCTCACTGAAGATGACTTCATTCTACGGCACGTAAATTATACACAAAGTTGTTACAAATGAAAAAAATCAGAGAATACAAAAGTGCTCTCGGAAATTAAAAATATGACGATCTAAAAAGATCAAGATTTAATAGAGTTGGAAGTTAAAGTATAAGATATTATGCAGAAAATAGAATAAATGAAGAAAGAAATGGAAAATAGTGGATCAATCCAGGAAGTCCAATATTCAATAATTAGGAATCACACAAAATAGTGGGGAAAACAAAGGAGAAGAAAGTAGCAAAAAATTTCACAAGAAAATTTTCTAGAATTGGAGAGGCATAGAGCTCCGTATTGAAAGGAAGCATTGGATACCGTGAACAGTAAATGAAAATTTACACTGTCTCAGAATTGTGAATTTGAGAACACCAGGAATAAAAAGAAGATTTGAAAAGGTTCTAGAGGATGGAAACTAGACTTTTAGAGACAAGAACAAGAACAGAGAGACCTGTGTTATGGGCTGAATTGTGTCCTCTCAAAATTCAGACCTTGAAGATCTAATCCGTAGTACTTCAGAATGTGCCTGGTTTTTTAGAAACGGTCTTTAAAGAGGTAATTATGTTAAAATGAGGTCTTTAGGGTGGGCCCTAATCCAATATGACTGGTATCCTTCTAAGAAGAGATTAGGACACAGGCTCACACAGAGAGACCAAATAGAAACAGAGAGAAGATGCTATTTTACAAGCCAAGCAGAGAGGCCTCAGAAGAAATCTGGTCCTGGGGACACCTTATTCAGGCTTCTAGCCTCCAAAATTGTAAGAAAATAAATTTCTATTAAGAAAAAAAAAGGTTTCAGAGGGAAATAAAAGGTTATATGTAAAGGAATGGAATCAGAATGCTATTAGAATTCTTAATGGCAATTAGAAGCTAGAAGATATATTAGAGCAACATCTACAATATGCAAAGGAAATGATTTTTAACCTAGAACACTACACACAGCCAAATTGTAAATCAAATATGAGAGTAAAGCAGACATTCAGAGTCATGAAAGGACCAGGGATTTGATCCACTCTTTTTCAGCTCCTTTTCCTTTGGATGTGCCTTGGCCAGCTAAGGAATGGGACCATTTTCCAAATTGTTCTCAATATTATTGTCTTTGATATAAGCACTTTAACCTGTTCATGGCAATTTAATGCTAGGAATTGTAGGAAAATGAACAAGACAAATGAAAATGGTAAATAATGAAACATTACAAAGTTTCTAAGAAACAATAATAATACTAGTATTGAGTGTTAACTCACATTTATGTAACACTTTATTGCTGACTTTTTAATATGTGCATATGAAATTGAAGACTGTGCAGAAAGCATTTGGCCTAGGAACTGGCACATGATAGATGCTTATGATGGACAGACCCTAAAGTGTCCCCCGTGATCCCTCACTTCTGGTATTCACATCTTTGTAGAATCTCCTCCTAGAGAGCAGGCAGACCTGTGGCTTTGTTCTAACCAACAGAATATAGCAGAGACAATAAGATGTTGCTCTTGTGCTTATGTCACATTATATGAGGCTTCATTTTCCTAGCAGACACACTCTAGAGATCTCTTTGCTGGCTTGATGAAGTAAGCGGCCATGCTGAGGAGTCCCACATGGCAGGGAACTGCAGGCAGCTTCTAGGAACTGCAAGTGGCCTCTAGCCTCCAGCCTACAAGGGCCTTCAGTCCTACAGATGCAAGGACATGAATTCCGCCAACAAACTGAGTGAGCCTGAAAGTGGATCCTTCCACAGTGAAGCCTGCAGATGGGAACACAGCCCAGCCAACACCTTGACTGAAGCCTGTCAGATCCTGAGACAAGGACCCAGCTAAGTGGTGCCTAGACTCTCGACTCCTAGAAACTGTGGGATAACAAATGTATGTTGTTTGAAGCAAAAGAAAACTACTACAGTACTCAATAAATGTTAGTTGATTAAAAATGTAAATGAGGTTAGGGCTACTGGCTAATAGCCTTCTTTCTGACCATCCTCTTGGTTCTGGACCGTTTAACCCCTGCCCTACCTCATTTGCTCTGGTACAAGAGATTCTGATTGGTCTTGCCACCCGTCTTGGGATGATTCTTGATGTCTGAAGTAGAGAGTTGCTGGTTCTCCTGCCCAACATCCACTTGCCCCTGGTTACTAACAGCATCAACTTCTTCTGGGGAACGGTCTCTCCCCAGCTTGCAATCATAGTATGCTGTACTCTGGATACAGGGTGGGCATATGAACCAGGTCTGCCCACTAATTGGCCCAGTTAAGGTCCTGTGACCCAAGCTTGGCCAATTAGAATCTCAGTTGTAATATGTAGGCTTTGGGTGAGAGAAAATCTCTTCTCGGCAGTTCTGAGTGTGTGCGACGTAAGCCTGCGGTTGTGCCCTTCCCTAGACCTGAAGAAAGCCTTTGTACAGTAGGAGTGTTAACACAAAGAAGCAGAGTTTAGAAGAATTTGAGATATTAAGTCCCCAAGGACTGTTCCACCCCTAGACTTCCCAGTTTTGTAGGCCAGTTTGAATCAAGTTTTTGTGACTTTCAACTAGAGTTCACACTTATATACTATCTTTTAGACCCTGCTTCCTAATCTATTTATCTCTGACTCCTACATCATTTATTCTGGTCCCTGAATGAAAAAGATATACTTAGAGGCAGTAAGGGACTTCAGACAATATTGCACTAAGTTTGTAAGGATGTTTTTATTTTTTATTTTTTTTAAAGATTGGCACCTGAGCTAATGTCTGTTGCCAATCGTTTTTTTTCTTTCTCTCCAAAGTCCCCCAGTACATAGTTGTATATTCTAGTTGTACGTCCTTCTAGTTGTGCCATGTGGGACACCATCTCAGCGTGGCTTGATGAGTGGTGCTAGGTCTGTGCCCAGGATCCAAATCAGCAAAAGCCTGGACCGCCAATGCAGAGCACACGAACTTAACCATTTGGCCATGGGGCCAGATCCTTAAGGGTGTTTTTAATCTCTCCACCTCCCAAATCTCTATGGCTCTAGTCCCCAAAGTTCTCTTTCTTCTTCAAGTTAGTATCTTTGTTGGAAGCATATTTACTAAGCTGTTCTTAGGACAGGTTCTACCTTTAGAGGAAATGTGCCTATTCCACCTAGTTGTTTTTTTTTTTTTTTGAGGAAGATTAGCCCTGAGCTAACATCTACCGCCAATCCTCCACTTTTTGCTGAGGAAGACTGACCCTGAGCTAACATCCATGCCCGTCTTCCTCTACTTTATATGTGGGACACTTACCACAGCATGGCTTATCAAATGGTGCCATGTCTGCATCCGGGATCCGAACCAGCGAATCTCGGGCTGCCGAAGCGGAACGTGCGCACTTAACCACTGCACCACTGGGCCGGCCCCAGGGTTCACTCTTGGTGTTGTACATTCTACGGGTTTGGACACATGTGTAAAGACATGTATCCACCATTATAGTATCATACAGAGCAGTTTCACTGCCCTGAAAATCCTCTGTGATCTGCCTGTTCATCCCTCCACTGATTTTTTACTACCTCCATAGTTTTGCCTTTTCAAGAACATCATATAGTTAGAATCATACATATGTAGCCTTTTCACATCGGCTTCTGTCACTTACTCATATGCATTTAAGTTTCCATCATGTCTTTTCATGGCTTGATAGCTCATTTCTTTTTAACACTGAATACTATTCCATTATCTGAGTGGACCACAGTTTATCTGTTCACCTACTGAAGGACATCTTGGTTACCTCCAAGTTCTGGCAGTTATAAAGCCGCTGTGAGCATCTATGTGCAGGTTTTTGTGTGGACATAAGTTTTCAACTCATTTGGGTACATACCAGGAGGTACAACTGCTGGATAAATGATAAGAGTATATTTAGTTTTGTTGGAAACTGCCAAATTGTCTTCCAAAGAGACTGTACTATTCTGCATTCCCACCAGCAATGAATGAGAGCTCCTGTTGCTCCACATCCTCACCAACATTCAGTGTGGTCAGTGTTCCAAATTTTGGCCATTCTAGTAGGTGTGTAGTGGTATCTCTTTGTTGTTTTGATTTGCAATCCTCTAATGATGTATGATGTTGAATATCTTTCCATATGCTTACTTGCCATCTGTGTGTCTTCTATGGTCAGGTGTCTTTTCAGATCTTTTGCCCATTTTTTTAAAATTAGGTTGTTTGTTTTCTTACTGTTGAAAGAGTTCTTTGTATAATTTGGATAAGAGTCCTTTATCAGATGTGTCTTTTGCAAATATTTTCTCCTAGTCACTAGCTTGTCTTCCAATTACCTGGATTAAAGTAATTTTAAAGAGTATAAATATTAACATTTATGTATGACTCAATTGGATCCAAAAAAATTTAAGTTGGTCTAAATGTTTAATACAAAGTAATATTCAATAATAATCAGTTTATTTATGTGTATAATACTTAGTATTACTTAATGTTTTTCTCTTAAGCTGGAAGTACTGTTACTCTTATAATTTAGTATAACATAACTATCTTTTCTTCTGATTTTTAAATTATGTATAGATATTGGTCACAGAAATAAATTCAGTTTTAAGGTGTAGTATATTATAAATTTGCGTCGGGGCCGGCTCCACGGCTGAGTGGTTAAGTTAGCGTGCTCCGCTGCGGCAGTCCAGGGTTCGGATCCTGGGCGCGGACATGGCACCGCTCATCAGGCCACGTTGAGGCGGCGTCCCACATCCCACAACTAGAAGGACCTGCAACTAAGATATACAACTGTGTACAGGGGAGGTTTGGGGAGATAAAGCAGAAAAAAAAAAAATTGGCAACAGTTGTTAGCCCAGGTGCCAATCTTTAAGAAAAATAAAATAAAATAAAATAATAAATTTGCCTCAAACAATATATTAAATATTAAAACTGTATTAAAGAAAAATAGCACTTTCAAAACTGCAATTAAATTGTTTAAATAGAATGCTAGTCCCTCTGGATGAAAGATATATATATATATAGCAACACCATGCTGTAAACATTGTTTTGAAAATATGCAGTGTGTTGTTCACATTTAATTCATATAATTATATGCCATTATATGAGGTGGAAGAATGTTTAATTGAAACAAGCAACAAATATTTACTTAGTACAAAGTTTCTTCAAATGTATCAAAAGTGTCTGTAATAGGAAATCCATTAAAACAAAAACATAATCAAGGCTGTAGGAAAAATATGCATTCAAAAAGACGGGTTACTTTTTCCAGATAATGAAAATACTGATATGTTTGTACTAGATTGCCTTAAACTCTTAAACTGTTAGAGAAACATTTCAAATAACAAAACAATGTTGGAGGAAACACGCAATACAGAAGACGGAGACATCAATATACGTCATATGTGTTCCAAAGTGCCACACAGGCATGGTCTACAAAAGGATCTAGCATTTTTTTTTTTCTTGAGGAAGATTAGCCCTGAGCTAACATCTGCCGCCAATCCTCCTCTTTTTTGCTGAGGAATACTGGCCCTGAGCTAACATCCAGGCCCATCTTCCTCTACTTTATATGTGGGACGCCTACCACAGCATGGCTTGCCAAGCGGTGCCATGTCCGCACCCAGGATCCAAACCTGCGAACCCCAGGCCAACGAAGTGGAACGTGCGCACTTAACTGCTGTGCCACCAGGCCAGCCCTGGATCTAGGTTTTTAAAAAAAATTACAGAAATTTTAGACATTCCTCTAATAGTATAAATGCCATACACAACATTTCAATCTAATAGCTAATAAAACTTTAATTCATATTCAGTTAGAACAAAAATAATATGAATAATATGAAATTGAGCTTTTAAACAGCACCAACAAACTTTTTCTCACTAAAAAATTCTTTTGTACATTTAAGAAAAGTATACACACATAAATTATCTGAGAAATAGAAAAAAATGATTAGAATTTTACAGGCAAAGGGGAAACCGCAGACACAGAGGACACCGTTGCACCAGCTTTTAATTGTTCTGTGAGTTTTCATCCTCTCTATGAATTCACGCAGAGGGCACAATATTAACAGATGCAAAACATTGACATAGGGCTGGTGCTGTTTACTTTTTTTCATTTTGAAAAGAGAATATTCTGTGTAGATTCATCTATCCTATGCAGGTATAACCTTATAAATGTGTTTTTTGTCTTTTTTTAGTCCAATTCCCTTTTTACACTCATATTCATTTCCTGATTGTAATAGAGGAGAAAACGGATCTAATTAAATATAAAACTTTGTGTCAAAATAGATCTAATGGTTAACACTAATCAGTTGCCTGGGGAAGAAGCACAAAAAACAGATCAATCGAACAAAAAAATCTACCACCAAAAGTACAACAGGAATAGAAAAGGGTGAATGAAAAGAAATATATGTCAATAACTTTACATTGAGAGATTTTTCCTTTCAATCATTATAAGCATTTGTCAATTATGTTTCTACTACATTTTCCTTTTCATATTTAAAATATTATGAGCTCAACACTGGAAGCTCTAAATATCAGTGATTTCACAACCTTGATGAATTCTAGACGCATTCAAGTTAGAGCAACAGGTTTTCTATTTTTATTTTTTATTTTTCTGCTGAAGAAGATTGTCCCTGGGCTAACATCTGTGCCAATCTTCTTCCATTTTGTGTGTGGGATGCTGCCAAAGCGTGGTTTCATGAGCAGTGTATGGGTCTGTGCCTGAGATCTGAGCTCACAAACTACAGGCTGCCAAAGCTGAGTGCGCGAATTTAACCACTGTACCACCTGGCCAGCCCCAGAGCAACAGTTTTATATGACAAATCCAGGCTGCTGCTGGGGAAGGGGTGGTCAAGGCACTGAAGGTCACTCTGCAGTTAGACTGAGTCAAAGCGAGGAAAGAAGCTCTTGGAATATTTCAAATTATGATTCAATAAAAGATACATCATATCTTATATTTCTGTTCATCCTAAGAGACATATATGTGTGAAAATACATATACATTTATGTATATATGACAAATGCTTATAAATTTCTCATACAGACAGAATTAAGTAACAAGATCCTTGGATTTCGTAATTTGAGACAGTCTAATTCTCTAGGTATGAGATGGGCTTAGAAAAGTGTGCTTTGTCATTTTAAACCTTGCTTTCACCAACGTGTTAGATTTTGGGCAAATTCTTCTCTGTCTTAGTCTGACTTTTGCAAAGTGAGCAAAGTAGAGTTTGCCTCTGACCTTTTAAAGAGGATTAGAATAAGTGCAAAGTGCAAAGTTACATGAGAAAAAGAGCTCTGTAAAGCCAAGATACGACTAATAGTAAATTTTTATAGGTAATGTAGGTGGCTTCAAAAAGACCCCTTTCCTAATTTTATCTAAATGTTGCTAGATGATTTCTTTTTTTTTTTTGAGGAAGATTAGCCATGAGCTAACATCTACTGCGAATCCTCCTCTTTTTGCTGAGGAAGACTGGCCCTGAGTTAACATCCGTGCCCATCTTCCTCTACTTTATATGTGGGATGCCTGCCACAGAATGGCTTGATAAGTGGTGTATAGGTCCACACCTGGGATCCAACCCAGTGAACCCTGGGCCGCCAAAGCAGAACATGCAAACTTAACCACCGCACCACCAGGCTGGCCCACTAGATGATTTCTTTGCAATAAGCAATCAAAGAGACTCTGAGAATCTGAAAGGATGAAGTCTTTGGCAATCTGTAATGATGAAGGTCTAGCTTTTACAAGCCTTAAGATCATGCTGCCTTAAAAGAGAGACATCCTCACACACACACTGTAATATGATTTATACTTTCTAAACATTTAATCTGGAAGGAATTATCAAATGCATATAGGTTTTAGTCTCACCTCTGTAAAAATTATAAAACAAAATACAATTTTATAAACAGTCTTAAATAATAGGAAAATGCAGTGCCTGGCAAAAACATAAAGAACAGAATTTTCTCAGGAGTATGTTATTTCTTGAGCTCCTGCAAAGAGAAAAGAAACTCACATACACATACACACCCACCCACACAAGCTGGTACACAAGTGCCTCCAGAGGTTGACAGCTAACGCTCTACTACATTCTTGAGGAGACGGGCCATATACAAAATTAGAAGAAGAGACAAGTATAGGTTAAAATGATTACCTATGGTGTTCTGTGTCTAGACATTAAGAGATACAATGGGTTGCTGGTAACTTTAATTGGTATTATTTTAATAGCAGAAAAGTAAATTACTTTTTCTAGGTTCTCAAACTATTTATAAACTTCGACAAATTTTCAAGACAATTATACAGAGTTATATATAGATAATTTAGCAATGAAAATGGGTGTGTCTTCTCATCAGTAACATGGGCAACTTTATCAAGTTCTAGTCACTCCTAGATTTGAGGCTTCTCCCTTTTTTTTTTTCCCCTGAGGAAGATTCGCCCTGAGCTAACATCTGTGCCAATCTTCCTCTACTTTATATGTGGGATGCCACCACAGCATGGCTTGATGAGCAGTGTAGGTCCACACCTGGGAACTGAACCCAGGCTGCTGAAGCAGAGCATGTGAACTTAACCATCAGGCCCTGGGGCCAGCCCTTGAGGCTTCTTTATTTGACAGTATAACAACCCTTGCAAATCCTTGGCATTGCAACCCTGTACCCTCTGAAGAACTAACTCTCTACCAAGTGTTTTTTTAAAAAAAGAAAACTACTGACCCCACTCCCCATAATTAAACATGACTTATGGCAAGAGTTAACAACTAAAACCTGCAAAATATGGTGAATGTATTCAATAATTAAATTATAAAACGAGGTAATTTTATTAAGGACACATTTCTATTGAAATATCAAATTCTGTGAAGTATTTCCAACCAAAAAGAAATCCTAATAAAAAGTGGGTCCAATATTATGACTTGGGATAATCTAATGAGTAGAAACTCTTACTTTTTTTATGTTCAACACAAGAAATCTACAACCTTTATCTGTACAAAGGATACATAGAGATAGTTCGCCAGTTCTAGCTATGACATCCATATCATAGATTTTTTTTTAATTAGTACTTAATACTTTTTTTTTTTCAGTGAGGAAGATTGGCCCTGAGCTAACATCTCTGGCAATCTTCCTCTATTTTATGTGGGACACTGCCACAGCATGGCTTGATGAGTAGTGTGTAGGTCCACATCCAAGATCCAAACCCATGAACCCCAGGCTGCCAAAGCAGAGCACACAAACTTAACCACTATGCCACCAGGATGGGCCCCATAACACAGATTTTTTGAAACATTAAAATAAACAAAAAAGTACTCTCTTCATAACTGCAAGGATGTGGAGTCAAAGTTTCTTATCAAGCTGATCATGATCAAGTTTCAGGCTGGAGATGCAATAGCACTTCAGGGTAGTACAGGGGCTTATTCCTCCTTCAGTCCCAGTAGTTGGTCCTAACAGGTTGAACTGATATGTCTTTATTGGTTCAGGGAGAATGAACCATTCAAATAACATGGATCTCCTATCCCACCAAGATGGCAAGGTGAGCTCAGTGAGAAGGGAGCGACATAGACTTCTTAAATACCCCAAATCCTTTTGCTGGCCCAGGATATGGTGGTGGCGGCGAAACGTTGTGTTTTCTTGTGAGTGCCATTGCCTGTTCATAAGAAGGTAATCCTGCGTCCTCCTCTGGAGGTGGTGATGGACACAAGACAGCCTCCTCAGGTCTTCTGAAAATGATGGAGGGAGTGTGCCTGCCCCTTCTTCTACAGGTGGCTGAAGAACTAAACAGAGAGACAGCATTTAAGTCTAGAAAAGGCAGCATTTTTAGGTTAAGATAGTAATATTAAAAAACGCAACTGACTATTTTGATAAAAGTTGAACTCAATTTACTAATATAACAACAGTTTTGTTTTGTTTTGTTTTGAGGAAGATTAGCCCTGAGCTAACATCTGCCGCCAATCTTCCTCTTTTTGCTGAGGAAGACTGGCCCTGAGGTAACATCCATGCCCATCTTCCTCTACTTTATATATGGGACACCTACCACAGCATGGCTTGCCAAGCGGTGCCATGTCCACACCCGGGATCCAAACCAGCGAACCCTGGGCCACGGAAGCGGAACGTGCAAACTTAACTGCTACACCACCGGGCCAGCCCCACAACAGTTTTATTTTACCCATTAACTCTGAAAGAATCTTGGTAAGGTGGGAAGGTCAAGAGGTTTGAAGTCAGATGTGGGTATGAAACCAGATCCCATCATTTCATAGCTGTATGACCAAAGGCAAGTTACCTCAGACTCCTCTGTAAAATAGGGATCATAATATCCACACCTCAGCAGAGTTGTTTTGTGTGGACTGACAAAGACGTCGGATGTAAAGCACCTAAGCAGTGTCTGGAACACTATATCAAAGACTCAGAACAGCTGATGCCCTTTTCCTCCCGCTCCTGAATTAAAACTTCCTCAAAGTACGATGTGAAACCAAATCCAGGCTTTGCTAAAAGGCAGCACAACTCAAGCCAAGGAAACTGATGCCACAGAGACGATCCCAGCAGCAGAGGCCTGGTGCTCTCCCCTGCCCCCCTGCAGCCCTGCTGTCGGGCCTCTCCCTCCTAGCTACTCCACTCTTCTCCACACAAGTCTAACCTGCAGCCTGCTTTCCACTGAATCAAGTTCTAACTCCTGCACTTCCAAGCCCCCCTTATTTTGGCCTCGCCTTCTTTTCTATAGTTCTCTGCTCTTGCCCAGGTACCTCTTCATACTCCTCCATGTGTGCAATGAATTCTCTGTCCCATCTCTGCTTTCACTGGTGCTGTTCCCTTTCTCAGATTATTGTCTTTTCCCCACTCCATTGATCTGAGGTGAACAATTGTTTTTTTAATATGGCCTAGTTCAAATCCCACCATTTTCACAAAACTTTGTCTGTTACACCAGCCAATGGAAACTGAAATGCAACACAGGCTTGCTGTTTGGACCAACATTTTCCCTTCTCACTTGCAAATTACAAATTGTAATTTAAATATTAGTAAATCGATCTTTTAGCCTGTGAGGGTGGCTGTCTATGAGGTATCTATGCAAAAATTAACCTCCAATAGTTATGGCTAATAAAATAATTAAAGGTAATCCCTAAACTCTAGTCAACATTTACAATACTCTTCCCAATAACAGAAAGTTTAGCAGACCCAAAATACTGTAAACTTTTCCAAACTAAATCAGTCACTTTGCCCCCTAGAACACACCCTTTGGAGGTAAGAATGAGATCTGAAATTGGAGGGAAGGAGAGAGGAAAAAGCAAAGAGAGAAGAGCTGTGTAAATCTAGGAGCTCGATAGTCAGCCCTTCGAAAGTCGAGAGGTGACTGAGGGCACCCCAAGTCTTCTTGGTGGGCTCCATACGACTCCTCCATCAGATCTGGAACATATTCTTGGCAGGCTAGTCACTCGCCACACTTGTTAACTTGGGACAAAAAGTTCTATCTGTTTGCTTATAGGGAAGGGGAGAGACAGATGTTTTATTTGAACAAATTAATTTTTCCATGTTGACTTTCAAAATTTGAGATACAGAAACAATATAACAATGACATCAAAGTCATTAAATATCTACACAGTGATTTCTTACATACATCTTAAATGACTGAATCAGAAAGTATGCCCTAATAACATCGCAAATAAACTGACATGACATTATGCCTATTTTCCTTCGTAAAATATAGAAACTAAGAAATGAAAAGGTCTTGTTTCTCATTTCTGGGCATGTTTTTGGGTTTTTTTTGGTTTTTTTGTGAGGAAGATTGGCCCTGAGCTCAGATCTGTTGCCAATCTTCCTCTTTTTGCTTGAGGAAGATTTCTGCTGAGCTAACATCTGTGCTCATCTTCCTCTATTTTGTACGTGAGACACTGCCACAGCGTGGCCTGACAAGCAGTGTAGGTCGGTGCCTGGGATCCAAACCCACAAACCCAGGCCACCGAAGCACAGCACACAAACTTAACCACTATGCCACCAAGCCGACCCCACTTGGCATGTTTTTTTTTTTAAAAAGATTTTATTTTTTTTCCTTTTTCTCCCCAAAGCCTCCTGGTACATAGTTGTATATCCTTCATTGTGGGTCCTTCTAGTTGTGGCATGTGGGATGCTGCCTCAGCGGGGTTTGATGAGCAGTGCCATGTCCGCGCCCAGGATTCGAACCAACGAAACACTGGGCCGCTTGCAGCGGAGCGCGCGAACTTAACGACTCGGCCACGGGGCCAGCCCCCAACTTGGCATGTTTTTACAGAGGAATGAAATGAACTTTTCTGACAATGATCTTATTTTTCACTCTTTCCTTTGTCAAACACTCCCTCCTCCTCCCCCTCCTTCCAGACTTGCAAAATATAGAAAGAGAACAAATAACTCTGCTGGGAGAATTTCTTGGGACAATAGTTGAAAAGTACTTTAGTTGGGCCAGCCCCATGGCCAAGTGGTTGAGTTCACGTGCTCTGCTTCGGCGGCCCAGGGTTTTACTGGTTCGGATCCTAGGCGTGGACATGGCACCATTTATCAAGCCATGATGAGGCGGCATCCCACGTGCCACAACTAGAAGGATCCACAACTAAAAATACACAACTATGTACCGGGGGGCTTTGGGGAGAAAAAGGAAAAATAAAATTTTTTTAAAAAGTACTTTAGTAAGTATTTAAAAATTAATCCCCACATGAGAGAATGTCCAGTAAGCCTAGTTTGAAATGTCTCCTAAAACTCAACGGGTTGCCGTTAGGATCAAAGTGAGACAAGAGAGGTAAAGTGATCTGTGACTTGTACAGCATCTCACTCTACTAACATCAATAAACTAATCGTACTTTTAAAATGAGAGGTATCCAGGGTTTTAAATTTTACAATACCATACACAGACAACATGCATAATAACGGTACCATTTTCTCCGTGTCTTTGAATTCTGCCTCTACCCTCATGCAGGGATGAAGCTAGAAGGTTTCAGAGAAAAAAGGGTATAAGGTAAGAAGATGTAGTGATGCAGAAAAGTAGAAAAATGAAGAAAAACCGGGAGAAGCGAGAAGGCAGCGTCAAGCCTGAGGACACAATATGGCTGTGCCAGCACGGACCGCGAGGGAAGTTACTGAACACAAAGGCATAGGTGAACTTTTTGGACAAACATTATGAATGGGGTGGAAAAGAAGGAAAGATAAAAGGCAGGAAGAGTCTCCAAAGTCAGGTTCTGCCTAGTTCTTCACTAACTTGTGAGTCTCCAGGACTCCTTCAGCTTGTGGAGGAAGCCACGCTGAATAAAATCTTAGTCAAAAGCCCTAGAAAATGGAAAGACCTTCCTGTCTGCTAAATAAGGGAAATTAATAGAAGTTTCTCAGCTTAAAAGACAGTGACTTAAGAAAAATTAAACAAATCCTCCCTTCCTTTCCCTCACTTCTCAGACTTTTACAGGATTCACAAAGGTCTCTGTGAGACTCCTCGGTGCGCCCCCATGGGTCCTGTTACTGCTTCAGGGGCCACCAGGACTCCAGACTGCGGTGGAATCCTGACTGTCGCCCTGGCCTCTGCCCGCCTGGCAGGTGCGCCTTCCCTCTGTGCCCTTATTGTGGGCTCCGCCGCGGCTCCGGCCTTTGCCTTCTGCCCTCCTCACACCCAGAGAACTTACTACCCTCATGCTTCAGCTGTTATCTTCCAATAGATGGATCCTAATTCCACCTCTGTTGCCCTAAACTCATACCTTAACAATAAAGAAAAAGTTTTTATTGTGGTAAAATATATATAACAAAATTTGCCATTTTAACCATTTTTAAGTGTACAATTCAGTGGTATTAATTACATTCAGAATCTTATGCAACCATCACCACTATCTATTTCCATAACCTTTTCATCACCTGGTCACCATCATGAGCTTATTCACAGAATTTTAAAGTGTGAATAGGGATGCATAAGCATCAATTTCGAATAGCCTGTTTAGCAGCTGGTGCTGTTTTAGAATAAGGTTACTTCTACACTTACTCATCCATATTTACTGAGAAGATAATATAAATAATATGGAAGATAACTTTTTATTTTAATGAGGATGTTGAGGTTCTATTATGCAAACAATTAAGGCCTTTATGAACCTTTATCTTTGCTATATCCTCGAGTGGTAACCATTTTATTTTATTAATTTTTATTTAACTTAAAGGATGAATAAAAATAGCTGAATTTGAAGCCTAGTCACACTGTTTCTATTTGGGTAGCCACAGGGCTAGATCCATTAATACTGTGACTCAGAGTAAACATGGGACTTCTTGCCTCTGGAAGTAACGTGGGGACATTAGCATCTGCCTCGTGCTTAAGAAGAAAATATTGAAAAATCAAGCTGACATTTGTGAATCTTCTTGTTTTCTTTCGAAGGACCTTAGAAATAGCATCATTAAGCTGTTTATGTAATTGTTAAATTGGTCAACCAAACACCTGTCAGAGACAGAGGCAATGGGGGAGACAGGACAACTAAATGCCATGTGGTATCTTCATTGGATCCTGGAGCAGAAAGAGGGCACTAATGGAAAAATGGGTGAGATCTAAGAAAGTCTGGAGTTTGGTTAATAGTAATGTACCAACATCGGTTTGTTGGTTTTACAAATGTGCTATGGTAACATAAGATGTTATCAATGAGGGAAATGTAGTGAAGGATACACGGGAACTCTCTGTGCTATCTATGCAAACTTTCTGTATATCTAAGAGTATTCCAAAACAAAACATTTTCTTAAAAATAGGCAGCCATTTTTTTATCCATTTTAAAATAACAGTATAGAATGTATAATAGTGAATTAAGTATTTTTACTGGTACTTACCCTGGATGTCGTTGCCTGTTACACTTAGTGATACAAAGATAGTAACCAAGTAATCCAAAAATAACCAAAAATACTCCAGCAGCAATTAATCCAGTCAGAAGGCCCATAACATCAATTTTCTCTCTGTTACCATCTTAAGAGAAAAATAATTAAAATGACACAAATATAATCACTGAAAAGTACCACCTATGATTTCAATAAATTTAACACTGGGTCTAAGAACACTATGAGCATCTGATAATTAATACTGACTTATTTTAAAAGTCTTTGTGCTAGAGACATGACCTGAAAATTTTTTTTCTTTTTGAGGAAGATTAGCCCTGAACTAACATCTGCCGCCAATCCTCCTCCTCTTGCTGAGAAAATTGGCCCTGAGCTAACTAACATCCGTGCCCATCTTCCTCTACTTTATACATGGGATGCCCACCACAGCATGGCTTGCCAAGCGGTGCCATGTCCGCACCCGGGATCCAAACAGGCAAACCCCAGGCGGCCAAAGTGGAGCATGCACACTTAACTGCTGCGCCACCGGGACAGTCCCCGACCTGAAAAATTTTTAAATGACACTTCCTAAAAGCCCTAGTTAAGGTTTCATTTATTTCAAATAGGTCATATTAAATGGATAATATTCAAGACTAAGTGGGATAAGCATATTCTTTGTTCAACCAGACAAACTCGGCATTAACTATGAAGACAAGTGTATCGAGCAGGTCTAGCGTAGCTTTGTAAACCGTCTCCCGACAGCTGGGGCCCTACCTGCAGGAATGGAACAGCACGTGACTAGAACAGCTGGAGATGATCAATACAGATAAAATAAAGGATCTCTGCTCTTTAAAAGCTGCTTAATTCTATCTAACAATCTTAATTACCTAGTAGCATAAGCATTCCATTCACCTGTAGTGGTAAAAAAGAAAAAAAATTAAAATAGTTTACTCCTTGAAATGAATGGAGTCCTACTTTTATTCTGTGCAAGTCTTGACTTAGCTGAGCTGTTTTAAACAGCTTTAAGCCTATTATCTCATTTCCCTAGTATCTCACCAAACTTGATTTTCAGTGTGTAAATAGATGAACATGGCCTTCTCTGTCTTAGGTAGCCTAGTGTGTAATTGAGAAATCTTCCTCAGATTTACAAGGTATGTATCTTGAGCAACAACCAAACTCAAACAATGAAACTACAATGTATTATAATAAAGAGAGGATGGGAAAAAACATTAAATTTGGTCAATTCTTGCCTTACCTGATTTTGTGTTTAGTCCTTTAATTGAATATTCCTGCCAAAATGTCATCTAAGAAAAAGGTAAAATTTCCAAGTTTATTTAATTTCTTTATTATCATTTCATTTGGTCCCAGTGACCTGGCCTAGGGGTGGCAAATTCTTGGCATGTGCCCCAGGTAGGATACCAGTTCGCTCAAGCTGGAGGGTGTGACTCCCTCTAACTAAAGCACTGCCACCCACCTCTGTTTCTCCCAACTCTGGAACTGGTCAGGGGATTACTGCCAGTGCCAGCTCTCTGCTGTACCCCACTATTCTCGCTTCACCTGTCCAGAGCCCCAACTCAGGCATCGGGGAAAGTCACACTAGAGTCAGGGAAAGGGCCAAAGGCACAAGTTGAGGCCGTGGACTTATCATGCTTGAAAGGGGGTTTGAATTTTCCTGCACTGGGTGGGCCTCAGTTTGCTAGCAGATTCTACTAAGAGATATTTATCAATTTGGAAAGACATCCCTGAGACTCATTACATTCAGTGTTGCTTGAGAGAAGGGAAACGGATTTTAAAGTGGATCTTGATAAAATCAGAAAATGGGTTTGTGAAACCACATATTTCTGGACAGCTAATCTTCGACAAAGGAGCCAAGAACACACAATGGAAAAAGGAAAGTCTCTTCAGTAAATGGTGTTGGGAAAACTGGACAGCCACATGCAAAAGAATGAAAGTAGACCATTATCTTACATCATACACAAAAATTAACTCAAAATGGATTAAAGACTAGAATGTAAGACCTGAAACCATAAAACTAGAAGAAAATAAAGGCAGTATGCTCTTTGACATTGGTCTTAGAAGCATCTTTTCGAATACCACGTCTAAAGCAAATGGGACTACATCAGACTAAAGAGCTTCTGCAAAGCAAAGGAAACCAGGAACAAAACAAAAAGACAACCCACCAACTGGAAGAAAATATTTGCAAATCATATATCTGACAAGAGGTTAATTCCCCAAATATATAAAGAACTCACACGACTGAACAACAAAAAAACAAACAACCTGATCAAAAAATGGGTAGAGGATACAAATAGACATTTTTCCAAAGAAGATATACGGATGGCCAACAGGCACATGAAAAGATGTTCAACATCACTAATTATTAGGGAAATAAAAATCAAAACTACATTAAGATATCACCTTACACCTGTCAGAATGGCTATAATTACCAAGACAAAAAATAACACATGTTGGAGAGGATGTAGAGAAAAGGAAACCCTTATACACTGCTGGAGGGAATGCAAACTGGTGCATCCACTATGGAAACAGTATGGAGATTTCTCAAAAAATTAAAAATAGAAATTCCATATGACCTAGCTATCCTACTACTGGTATTGAGCCAAAGAACTTGAAATCAACAATTCAAAGAGACTTATGCACCCCCATGTTCATTGTAGCATTATTCACAATAGCCAAGACATGGAAGCAACACAAGTGCCCATCAACTGATGAATGGATAAAGAAGATGTGGTATATATATACAACGGAATTCTACTCAGCCATAAAAAAAGACAAAATCGTCCCATTTGCAACAACATGGATGGACTTTGAGGGTATTATGTTAAGCAAAATAAACCCGACAGATAAAGACAAAGACCACATGATTTTACTCATATGAGGAAGAGAAACACATAAGGAAAACAGATTAGTGGTTACCGGAGGGGAAGAGAGTTGGGGGGTGGGCAAAAGGGGTAAAGGGGCACATATGTATGGTGACAGATAAAAATGAGATACTGGTAGAGAGCATTGTGCAGTCTATACAGAAACTGATAAACAATAATGTACACCTGAAATTATACAATGTTATAAACCATTATGACCTCAAGAAAATAATTGAAAAAAGAAAAAGAAAATGGGTTTGTGAACGACAGAATAAAATCTCAACAGCATGACTAAAAAGTACAGATTCTGTTTTCTTCTCCAACATGAGGGCTGACATTAGCAAGGAATGGGAGGCTGGGCACAGTTTCAAAGAAAAAAGAACTAAGTTCCATTAACACGTGCATTTGAAGGACACCTAGAGAGGTTCTTATCGACAAAAGAGTAAAATGGGACTCGTGAGGTAGGAAAAAGGAGCTGAGGGTATTTAATCTACAAAAGTAAAGAATCCAGGTCACTTAATATTCTTCAAGAATATGTCAGATTATAACAGGGACAGTACTGTCTGCCTTTTATCTTTTCCAGATGAACAGATAGGATTTAATTATATTTTAAGGGGGAACATCTAAAAGTTTTCCCCTAACGTTACACAGATATACCAAACAATAAACTCCTGAATGCAAGGACTACATATTTTGTGTCCTCAGTCTCTAGCAGAGCACTTGGCACACAGCAGATTGTCCATAAATACTTGAAATATAAACATGAAAATCAAAAAGGTCAGGTCACTGATAGGAGAAATTCCTCTGAGTCTTGAATGATAGACGCCTGAGTCAGAGAGCTAACTCAAATAATATCCTCAAGTTTAATTCACTCTGCTTCATGATTGTTTTTGAATAAATATTAAACACACAAAATCACAACATAGTCAATAATTTGCTAATTACTATAAGCCCAGTTAATCAAGTACAAAGCCAGATCTAAATAGGTTAGTTAGCATTTTAAGGAAGTAGAAAGAGATAACAGGTATACAATCCTGATTTCATTTAAAGCATAAATGTGTCAATTTCTTAAGGACAATTTAATAAATTTCCAGCCAATTGACTTATCATACAAATTACCGTTTTATCTTCATCCACAAAAATCTCTCTGGCTTCCTCATAATTACACAGTTCTTCTTGGCACTCTCTTTCCAGGTCCCCGGGAGTGAAGAGCTCCAAATCAAACCTATTATACAGGAGGTGTCTACGTATGAAAAAGTTTGCTTCTTCTTTTGATCTAAAGACTAATAAAGAAATAGAAAGATTTCAAAGATTGATAAAAAATAAGACAGAAAATTCCTGTTTTAACTATGCAAAAAGTGAATAGTTCTCTGATGTGGTTAAATTATATCTAACTTCCTTGTATGGTTTTAAAATCTGACAAAAAGAAATAGCATCAGTAAAAATAATTTCAGCTAAATATGTAATACAAGTATTAGCGTAATTCCGAAAATACTTGAGTTTATTATTATGTCCAAAATTATTAGCATAAACGAAATTATTTAAATATTTTTCCCACCAGACTATTATTTTTCTGGCAAATGACAGGCCAGACTATTCTAATTCTAAAGGGTTGGTTCTCTATGATCCTAACTGAGAGAAATTAGTCTGCTGCAATGGACAATGTTGAACTATGAGAAGACAGAATCTTGGTTTTATTCTGGCTCAGCTATTAGCTGTGAATCGGGATAAGTCACTTATATCTCTGGGGTGACATTTCTTCATTTGTAAAACTGGGAAATGAACTAAATAAATAATCACTAAGATCACTTTATGTTTTAAAATTATAAATTAATGCATTCATATTAAAATTATTATATCAAATTTATACTAAGACAAAATTTTAAACTTCTAAGTTAATAAAATTCTAAGTCAATTATAAGATTAATTAAAAGACACACAGGGGCTGGCATGGTGGCGCAGCAGTTAAGTTTGCATGTTCCACTTCGGCGGCTCAGGGTTCGCCGGTTCGGATCCTGGGTGCAGACATGGCACCATTTGGCACGCCATGCTGTGGTAGGCATCCCACATATAAAGTAGAGGAAGATGGGCACGGATGTTAGCTCAGGGCCAGTCTTCCTCAGCAAAAAGAGGAGGATTGGCAGCAGATGTTAGCTCAGGGCTAATCTTCTTCTTCTTCAAAAAAGACATCCAGCCCCTCCCAAAGGAGTGGCTCCATCCACCCATACCCCAAATGTGTGTCCACAGTTCTTTATAAGATGCCCTCTGCATCTGCTGGGAAAGTAAATGGTGAAGACGACAGAGTAAAGCACAGACTGATACAAAACCAAAATATCCCACCATGGCAGTATTTCCAAAACCCACAAACTTGAAACTCCTTCTGGAGTCACACAAACAAAGCTTAAGTGATCTTGCTCCAGATCACATTACCAAGACTGGAATTCAGAAACTCTCTGAGAACTACATTAAAATGCTTAAAAGCATTAAAAAGTGTTGATATTTCTCACTGCTAACCATTCCTAAAGAGAGCGATTATTTAATTTAATTATTATTAAGGACATATAATTAAGGATTATTTAATATAATTCCTATATTAAAGAGGGCGATGGAAAGGCAGCTCAGGGCTGACAATAGAGCACGGCCTGGAAGACTAACTAATGCTACCTGTGAGCGACCTCGGGCTGGTTCCTTTACAGCAGTCCCGGCTTGTCCAAGGTATTTTTTCTACTAATCAATCACCTTTACAAACAGGTCAGAATCTTATAGAGCTGTTTTGTCCAAGACAGTAGCCACTAGCCGCATACGGCTATTGGGCACTTGAAATGCAGCTGGTCTGAATTGACATGTGCTGTAAGTGTAAAAAATATACACAGGAATTCAAAGACTTACAAAAAAAAAAAAAGAATGTGAAATATCTCAACGTTTTATATTGCTTAAATTTGGAAATGTTATTTTGTATATATTGGGTTAAATTAAATACATTATTAAAATTAATTTCACCTATTTCTTTTTACTTCTTGTAAAGTAGCTATTTAAAAATTTTAAATTATTTATGTTGTTCCCATGATGTTTCTATTGAGCCAGAGCTCTTCTAGAGTATTCATTTCTATGTTATAAATAACAGAGATGGGCTATTTGAACCACGGGAGAAACTAGAGTGGATATCTGGTGATGGTTGTTTTAAGAAATATTCTAAAAGTCAGACCACTGAGATGGAATATTTCTGTTCTTTCTTCTTCCTGTCTTCTTGTAGATTGTAGGCTACCACTAAGTGGCGACAGAAAGAACATTTCTCCGAGTCTCCATCATCTCTCATGGGACTCTTGCAGTGGCCCTCTGAGGGTCTCCTTGCTCCCTCCCGTCTGTGTTTAACATCCCCTTGTAGCTTCCAACGCGCCTGGTTCTCTCCTGCCTTTACTGTTTCCTCTAAATAGAACTTTCTTCTTTTGGTTGCTCTCAGCTCCTTTAGGATTTTGCTCAATGTTACCCCATACCTTCTATATTTTGTTTTCCCCATCATACTTGTCACCACCTGGTGTTTTATGTTTTATTTACTTATTTGCTGTGACTCTGTTCCCCTCACCAGAAGGAAAGTTCCATTAAACCAGGGATGTTGGTGCCTGGCACACAAGACTTAATGCTCAAAAAATGACTTACTAAATGAATGAATGAACTCAACTTTCCTGGAGTAGGAAGGAACTCTTGGACCTAAATTCTACCAGTTGAAGCAATTCATAGGTATAGTCTGGCATTACTCAGTTTGGCATAGGTTTAAAATACTAAACTAGTGATGAAGCAACTCATGGCCTGCCTAACTTATCCATACTTACTAATTTCAGAATGGAGAATTAGACATCTGCCTCTGTATTGCTACTTTCAGATATGCCCAGATCTTTATATTTTATTGGCTAAAAAAGCAGTGCCAAATTTCTCATTGTCAGTCTTCTGTTCAAGTAGGTTGTCTGAGTTATAAAAATACCCTCTGCCCTCCAAATGGGACTCAATAAAGCTACTTTCAACTTGGAAGGAAAACAAAAAAGAGAGAATCCTAAGCATTTGTGTATGCCTGAAATGACATTTATGCCAATAAAAGTCCTCACCCCTGTATTAAGCGTGCCTCCCAGGGGCTGCTGTTTGCCACTTCCCCTGAAAGCTCCAATTCGGTCAGTGGTTGACCTTAGACTTAAACGTTAGTGCTTATTACACTTTCCCCTGCCTCCCTTATGATCTCAGGAGAAATACGCTCCTTGTTATCTGGGTCCTAAGTAACTGTGAATTTGCTTATAATTGAAAGAAGCCAACTTCCTTGGCCCTGGAACACCCTGAATCCCCCTGTTCCCTCTGGCCACCACTGGAGGACGTGCTGGCGTTTCCACTTATGCATCTGCCTCCTCAGGTTCTGTTCCCATCTGTATTCCTCCTGAGGTGGTCTGTGCATTTTGCTATTTCAAACCCACCAACCCAGATCTTCCATTCTCTTCCTCTCTCCTGTTTCTCCATGTTTTTAAAATAAATTGCTTTTAGGTCATTTCAACTCCACCCCTGGGCTTTATCAGAATTTAGCTGAAGGTCCCTTATTGTCCTAGTTTTTGTTTTGTTTTGTTTTGTTTTGTTTTTGCTGAGGAAGATTTGCCCTGAGCTGACACCTATGCCAGTCTTCCTCTATTTTGTATGTGGATTGCCACCACAGCATGGCCACTGACGAGTGTTGTAGGTTCGCACCTGGGAATCAAACCCAGACCACTGAAGCAGAGTGCACCAAACTTAACCACTAGGCCACAGGGCCAGCACCGCTAGTTACTTTTTGTATCTCCATTTACTGTATCTCATTTGCAGATAGAGAACATCAGCTTCTGTGCCATACAACTCTCCTGAGACAGTTACTACAACTCACTCTCTCCCCTGCTCTCAAGCTTAGCTCCTACCTCTGTCATAGAGTTTATTGAGATTATGTCTACACCCTGCCTCCCCCACCAGATGAAGAGGTCCTCAGGGCAGGGATTACAGGCTTTCACTTCTACGTCTCCAGTCCCTAGCACAGGGCCTGGCACATAGTATGTGTTAATAAAGTGGTTACTGAACAAATTGGCTTTTAAATATATGGGATTCCCTCATTTACATTTTCCAAAGATATCTCCAGCCTTCTGCACTCAAGTCTGACTTCTAAATTCCTTCCTTCGTCTGTGATATCCTTGAGAGGGAAGCCTGTATCAGGTGAATGAATGAATGTGCTCACAAGCTTTCTGGGGATCAGCATCTAGTCCCACTGAGTATGGACCATCAACCTTATATATGAGTGGACTTACATACACGGTGCAGCTTGAGAGGTACCAAAAAGGATCTCCTTCCAAAATCTCTCCTTATCCCACGAGCTAGTCTAGGCAATTGCCTGGAATTCTGCTATCAGGGTTTGATTCCTTTGGGTTAATATATTGCCCTATCTTAAAATATACACACACTCTCCTAGAAGGTTTAACACACTAGGCTGTATTAATCATTAATAAGTCATCCAGGAGTATTAGTCTAACAGATCTTTCCCAGTGAAAATGAGCTGAGAGTGGGATCTGATGAGGAGTAAGGGACAGGAATGTGGGAAAGCAGATGCCCAGTACTGACACGGCTGGGTGGGGAAACACAGTGACTAGGCAGGGAGAAGAATGCTGAGAGCCAAAGCTAATTTTTTCTTTTCTTTTGAGGTTCTTCTAAGTTAGGCTTTTAATATGTGGCAGTCTGTTTACGCCCTGGAACCCACAAGGTGTGAGATTCTAGCTTAGGAAGCTGTAAACCTAATCTGCTCACAACCATCTGACTTTATCTACATAGCCAGACATTTTAAAGTCAAAAAAGATCTCAGAGATCATTCCACTCCCCACCCCCATCATTTCAAAGATGAAGAAATTCAAGCTGAAAGGGGGTAAGTACCTCCCCAGGGTCTGGTAACAAGTCCAGACTAGAGCCTGGGCTCCCTGCCCATCTCTCTAGGAAGAACGAGTAATTATGCTCATTATAACTACCACATAGCCTCATCCGGAAAATCCGCACTCACTGATTTTCAGAAGTTGCAACAGGTTTCTCACTCGGTTAACCACAAATCAGGTCTTAAACATATATTTATCAAAAGTAACTCACAGAAATAAATTTGTATAAATTGTAGGTAACATAATAAACCACATTACCAAATAAACCACAAGTTTAACTAAAGGATATTTTAGCGTTTCTGTGACTGATGGGGGTTTCCCGGACCGGCCCCGCTCACCGTCCTCTCCTGCATGCCGAGGAAACGCGGCGACCACCGGGGGCAGCTGGCTGAGCAGAACCACAAGCGCAAACATCGTCTGGAGACGTCAAACTAAAACAAACAAGATAACAAGGCGCCTCAAAAAACCTCCCGACTCAGCACCTTGAGATCCCGTGGGAGCTGCTCACCGGCAGTCGTCGCCAAGCCCCCGCGCGGAGAGCGGCCCGCGCGCCCGGTGACCGACTGCCCACGGCCCGGCGCACCTGGCGCGGCGACCCCGGCTTCGCCTTCGGGTCGGAACCGGTCGCGCGGGGGCCCGGCTGAGCGAGCCTCTCGTCACGCGCCGCACCTGCAGCTCCGGCGCACGTCCGGGGGTCCCAGATCCCCCGACCCGACCCCGGATCTCCCGTCCCCGCTCCGGATTCCCTGTCTCGGCCCCGGATCGCCCGGCCCGGCCCCGGGTCCCTCGTCCCCTCCCCGGGTCCCCCTTCCCCGGCCCAGGATCCCCCGTCCCCGCCCCGGATCGCCCGTCTCGGCCCCGGGTCCCCCGTCCCGACCCCGGGTCCCCCGTCCCGGCCCCGGATCCCGCGTCCCAGGGCCCCCGATCCCCTACCAACGGGGCCTCCGTCCCATCACCCCGTCCCGGACCCCACGCCCGGCGCGGCTCCCAGGCTCGCTGTGCGCAGGCGCCGCGCGCTTTGCGGGGACGCCCGCGGTCTGTCGGCTGGGGGCTCCGGGGGGGGCCGGGGGGCGCCGGGGGACGGCTGGGGCACCTGGCCGCGCTCTGCCGCCGGCGCAGACCTGGGGCGTCGGGCCCGTCCTCTCCCCGCCGCGGCTCCGCCCGTCCTGGCCGCTCCTCGGCGCGCTGGCGGATTCGGACTCGCGTCCGGACCCGGCGTCTCCGAGCCTGGGGCGTGTCCAGGTCCGCGAGCGCAGCACCCCGAAGTCCCGGCGTCTCCTGGGTCTGGCGGTCCTCGAGGTCCCGGGACGAGAACAAAATAATCAGAGAAAGTACACTTATTAGTAACTTGAAATGGGAAGTGACCTTAAAATTAATCAGTTAGTTGGTTCTCAAGTTGTGGTCCACCAAGTCTGGGACGTCTCCAAGATCTCCGAGGTCAAAACCATTTCCGTTTCGGTAGTAAGACCTGATCTGTCTTTTTCACTTTCGTTCTCTCGTGAGTGAACTGTGGAAATTTCCAGAGGCCATTTGACGTGTAATGATGTCATCGCTCCGCTAATAGAATGCCTGCTTGTCTGTTCTTGTGTGTTCTGTGGTACTATCAATATGTACATTTTTAGAGAGATTAATGAAATTTGTTCTCAGTACTTCTGTGCTTCTATTAGTTATCTTTGGTCATACCTGCCAGGATACCTGTAATCTCATTATTTTCAAATAAATAATTATCTTGAAATCTTGAACTTTTCTTTGCATGTATGTGTTTCAACAACAAAAAGTAAGTATGCTTTGTTGTCTTGATTTGAAATATTTTGAAAATTTCTCAGTGTTAAAATGTAATATGATAAATACCATTAGATATAATTCACATTAAGTAAAAATTCTCTGAGGCTCTTGATAATATTATAGAGTGTAAAGAGTTGCAGCCTTGAGTAATGAAGGCAGCAGGTGGACAGAGCACCTGTGCCACGTGATGTTCACATCCGTCCTTGTCCAATAGTATACTTAGTAATTCTCTGCAACATTATTCAAGGTTCCATGCTTTGGCTAAAGTGGCTTGGCACTTGCTGGAAGCCAGAGGAAACAATTTTTCCCCTTTCTAATTTTTGAGTAATTCAATGTCCACCAAATTCCTTTTTTCTCCCCTTAAAGGCTATTGCCTATTTTATTCTAATTATTTAGAATCAACTGAAGTCTTCAGAATTCAGTTTCTGCAGAAATTTTGTTTCCACTGATTCATTCTAGACAGTGCTTTTTCTTTTTCCTTCTCCCAATCTCTTCCTCCTTGATTTCCATTTGTCCACCTTCTTCTCTAACCTGTTTCTATGGTAGACCCTTCTCTTCCTCTTCAATCCTTATTGTTCTTAAGCAATTGGGATCAGACTGTGAAGAAACCAGAAATGATTCCTTGTGGTTTACATTCTTCATTAGAGCACCCTTTCTTCTACTTATTCATTAATTTAGTCAAGTGACATCACTAAACCCTGAGGGTAGAGAGATAATCCCACAGTCTTTGTTTTGGAGGAGAACTTAATCTAAGATCTGTATCTAAGACCGCAGGCCTGTAAGTTCTTCTCGAGGCTGACATTCATCTTTGTATCCTCCGTAGTACACAGCAGAGCCTTTTATCTTGTTCATGCTCAGTACAGTTTTTTGGGTGGAAGCAATTTATTCTCAGTTAGAAAAGTGTTTCACACTATATTGGGAGAGGCAAATGGTCAGATGCCTCATGCTGTGGAGTAAGTAGATATGAACTTTTTTTTTTAAGATTGGCACCTGAGCTAACAACTGTTGCCAATCTTCTTTTTTTTTTCTGCTTTTTCTCCCGAAATCCCCCCAGTACATAGTTGCATATTTTATTTGTGGGTCCCTGTAGTTGTGAGCATGTGGGACGCTGCCTCAGCATGGCCTGATGAGCGGTGCCATGTCCACGACCAGGAACTGAACCAGCGAAACCCTGGGCCGCCAACGTGGAGCACCCAAACTTAACCACTCGGCCACGGGGCCAGCCTCAGATGTGAACTTTGATGACATTCCTTGGTAGAATACACCCACCCACATATCTGGGTATTTGGACCAAAACAAATGAGGCTTTGTGCTCACATCAAATATCAGAATTTATAGTGTGAGAGGGGAGTCAAATGCAGAAATGGTGTTTTTCAATGGTGAATTACATCCCCATATGTTCCTCTGCGATATTAGATCCTAAAGAATACTGTAGCATTTGGCAATATGCACACAAACTTCAACTTCTGTGGAACTGCAAGATGTATTGAGATTACATAGCAAAGACAGAAAAGAGAATGACCAGTAACAGCATCATCCAAAACTGCCGATTTCTTCTATTTACTTGCTGCATTCACTATCTTATTTTTACCATTGGCTTTTTAAAGTCACAATATTCTTATACCTTTCTTCCAAAGCATTTTAAATGCTTTTATTCCAGCCATCTGTGGAGTTGGGCTGGATATTGTGATTCTTATTTGCCAAAGAGGGATACTGAAGCATTAAGACATCAAGGGTTTTAAGTAGTCATTGGCCAAGTAGTAGCCCAGCTCTGGGCTCTGTCGACTGCCTTTTTGAGTTATTACCAAGCAATGGAGGGCAGTAGGTAAAGAATTATTAAATTTCAAAAGAAATTTTAAAAATCAGAGCGATGAGATTAATAGACTTGGATTAATGTGATAATGCATCTCTGAATTTGAGCACATACCCACCCACTTACCTGTGTGAACTCAAGAATGAAATGGAAACTCAGTTTACTGTATAGGCATGAGGATTGACTCAAGCACTGTGACAGGAAATGTTAAGGTTGCAGTCTTGAAGCTCTGCAATGTCAGGTCATGTCCACATCCTTGAAGACACACTGATGACTGTGTCATTAGACTACTTGGAACAGGAGATACAACTTTACTGAACTTGTTTCTGCGACATTTTAGCCTTGACATTTCAACATCAATTGTTTGCTGTTTTAATTTATTCCAGTAAAATCCTTTGGTGGACAATGAAACACTCCTACTGTTCACGGTTGATTATGTATCTGTATGCGGGTATTTCCAGATTGAACAAAAAGGCAAAGGATTAAAGATTTTATTTTAAACATTTGCTTAAAGCCCTCTAAAGGAATTTTTGACTAGAGCCTCATATTTAATTCTATCACTTAAGAACAATGATTGTTAGTAACAAAATTAAATAAAATCAAGAACAATGTGAGAGGTCATCTGGTTTCATAAGAACTACATGTCACGCTTAAAAAAAATAGTAATCCATGTAGACCTTATAGGGCACATAGGAAGTTGAATCAGTATGGTTCTGAGCTGCCCTCAGGGGCCTGTGACAGGGACTTGTGTCACAGTTGGTCACAAAACTCTCACTCTTTGTTAAGAGTTTGGCATTTTTACAACTATAATTAATTCTGTCACTCATCAGACTGATTTTATCATTACAATCTTACTCTGATTGCCACACAATTTTTTTTTTTTGCCTCTTTTTTTGTAAACCCATGTTCAGGTAATCTTGATGTTCTAAGTAAACACAGATTTTTTCATATACAAGCTTATTGGGCATCAATCGCAAAATCATACTTTCCATGTACAATGTGTGAAAAGAGAGTTTAAACAAATCATGCATTTTTAGCTATACAATTGACACTGTTTAAGAGTCATTCATTTATTCTTTATCAAAGAAGGGTAATAATGCAGTGTTGATATTGCTGGTACTGATTAAAGACACACAGTATCTGGACAAACTGGTAGGAAATCTATGCAAGATCCCATTTATCCTTCTTTGATGAAGGATTCTCCTTTGTTATTTTATGTACCACCCTGGCTTGGAGCTGTCAAATGAGAGTTCTCAGTAACTGAGTTTTGACAGATAAAAATCTGGGTTTTTAAGCATTGTTTCTTTTATTGATGTACACCAATGGCTTTGGTAAAGTTTATGGCTCTCCTCACCCACCCTCAACATTGCCTCTCCAATTGTTCCTTCAGAGCCAGGGACAAAATTCACCACTCTTTGTATCTCACCCGGCACGTAGCAGGGTTTCCTGACTGCTGAGTGAGTGAAAGAATGGATAAGTTCCAGTCCTAAGTCTGCTTCTCTCTAGCTAGATGACTTTGAACGAGACACTTCTCTGACCTCTCTGCCTCTTCTGAGACACTGAAGGTTTGGTCTGAAGGAACTCTAAGATCCCTTCCAGTGCTAAGATTCTATGGTTCTTGGACTATCCTTAATAATAGAAAGGTGAAGAGGGCTCTATTTAACTAATTTTTAAATTATTCTTCCCTATTCTGGATAATCTTGGATTATTTGCTTTTATATAATTTATGTCATTTATTTATTTATTTTTGAGGAAGATTAGCCCTGAGCTAACTACTGCCAATCCTCCTCTTTTTGCTGAGGAAGACTGGCCCTGAGCTAACATCTATGCCCATCTTCCTCTACTTTATACATGGGACACCTACCACAGCACGGCTTTTGCCAAACAGTGCCATGTCTGCACCCCGGATCCAAACTGGGGAACCCTGGGCCGCCGAGAAGTGGAACACACAAACTTAACCGCTGCGCCACCGGGCTGGCCCCAAATTTATGTCATTTAGACGTAAGTCAATCAGGGGCCAGCCCCATGGCCCAGTGGTTAAGTTTGTGTGCTCCACTTCAGTGGCCCAGGGTTTTGCTGGTTTGGATGCTGGGCATGGACATGGCACCGCTCATCAGGCTACGCTGAGACGGTGTCCCACATAGCACAACCAGAGACACTCACAACTGGAATATACAACTATGTAACGGCTTTGCAGAGAAGGAGAAGGAGAAGGAGAAAAAAGAAGATTGGTAGCAGATGTTAGCTCAGGCGCCAATCTTTAGGGAAAAGAAGTAAGTCAATCATACCAAAATATAAATTTTAGAATTAGTCTGTATATTCAACTTATGTATGTTATAATTTGTTCACCCATATTTATACAAAATGGGAAACAGGTATAATTTTCTATGTGGCAGAAGAGGTATTAAAACATTTTTAGATTTACTTTCATTGACTTCTCTACCCTGATAACTTGATTTACACTTTTTATTCTTGTGTTATCATGTGACATTGCTGCAGAATCATTTTTCTATTATCAGGACTTCTATTTTATTTCTTTCCAGTTTTGCTATCTTTTCCTTGGATTTGTATTGAATTTATATACATATTTTTGT
Organism: Equus przewalskii; assembly: GCF_037783145.1. Lineage (NCBI taxonomy): Eukaryota > Metazoa > Chordata > Mammalia > Perissodactyla > Equidae > Equus > Equus przewalskii. Next base: position 98,632,118 of record NC_091836.1, on the reverse strand, counting down.
ATTTCTATTACCATCTTCCCTGTTTTAGCTCTCCTACTGCCTCAATATTTTTTCTCATTTTCTCTTTTATCCCCAGAATTTAGAATTTAAAAATATGGGGCACATTGATTGGTGTTTCCTTTTTAAGGAAAACAATGTATTCTCTTTGTTTTGAGGCACGTATTATGCCTACCATGAGATTATCTATATAGTGTTGGACACTCAATATATACTGGATTAGTTAAATTAATTATTAAGAATTTATTAGTTTTTCGAATGAATGAAAAACCAAGCTCATATATACAGAGTACAGATTGTTGGGGGGTGGAGGTGGGAGCAAAGGGTGAAGGGGGTCAAAAGGTACAAACTTCCAGTTATTAAACAAATAAGTCCCGGACAGGTAATGTACAGCATGGTGAAGTTAATGATACTGTATTGCATATTTGAAAGTTGCTAAGAGAGTAGATCTTAAAAATTCTCATCACAAGAAAAAAATTTTTTTGGAAACTATGTATGGTGATGGATGTTAACTAGACTTATTGTGGTGATCATTTTGCAATATATACAAACATTGAATCATTATATTGTACACCTGAAATAATATAATGTTGCATGTCATTTGTAATTCAATAAAAGAATTCTTAGAAAAAGAATTTATTAGTTTTTATTGTTTTTATTGTTCTCTTCTATTTTAGTTCATGTGTTCCCTTTCTCCCATTTCTCAATTCTTTTATTTCATCTTATTTCTTCCATGTTGTTATTTTAGAAAATTTTGTTTTTCTCATAATATTCAACTCTTTCTTATTTTGTTTCCCTCTCTAAGGAATTCTCATAATTTTCTTAGGTTGAGCCATATGAAACTGCCATCATTGTAAATAAAAAATCCTTGAATATGAGCAATTTCATATAGTTCACCCTAATAGTTTTCCTCCTGCCCAGCATAACACCTGGCAGGTACTCAATTAACATTTGTTGAATGAATTAATAAATAGATCCTCCTTTTCATCAGTTTCTCTGAGGGTCTAGATAACATTAGGCAGACAGCTCTTCAGCAATTGTGAATTCAGAAGTCTTTAATCATCAATTTGCTCATTACTTGATTTTATTAGTTATTTTCATCAACATGTTAAAGATAAAGCTGAGAATAAGCTTGAGAACAAGCATGTGGTTACCCACATCAGAGTTATTACATACACATTTGTGTGAATCTTAGTAAACATAAATTTATGGAGCATGCACCTTTTTGTGAGCATTTGTGTACATATATGTGATTAGTATCTCAAAAAGATAAAATATATTAAAAGAGAAGTAGCAGGAATTGAAAGGAAGGTTAGGTTTCTTAAAATACATTATTGGGGCCAGCCCCTGTGGCTTAGTGGTTAAGTTTGGCCTGCTCTGCTTTGGCAGCCAGGGATCAGTTCCTGGGCGCAGACCTACACCACTCGTCAGTGGCCATGCTGTGGCAGCAGCTCACATACAAAACAGAAGGTTGGCAACAGATATTAGCTCAGGGTGAATCTTCCTCAGCAATTAAAAAAACACACCCATTATTATTTCACTCTCATTAGCAGTAACATGAAATATCTTTATTCCCAAAACATTCACCTGTGATATTCCCCTACCTTCAATGGGTCTTCGAGGTTTTATATACACTGAAATAAAAGCTGAACCTTGGAGAGGAGACTTACTAATTGAGGAAACATTTGAAGTTTCTTGAGTTGCTGAGTAGAATTGCTGACCCTGTTTATGAAGATTTTTAGTTCAAGGTGCTTTTAATACTTTATTATGTTAACTCACAAGCTCATCTATTCTAATGACTGAGATCTTTGTTTAATGCATTGACAAACAGGTGCAGAAACTTATCTAAGGAAATTTAGTGAGTGAATCAGGGGAAGCATTAAAACTAGATTTTCTGGTTTCTACCCAATAGGATTTCCACTTCACCCAGTTGACATTAGAATTCTACTTAATCGTTCAGTAACTGCTCTTGTGATTCACACCCTGTGAATCATGAAGAGCTTGTTTGGTTCTCTTTTAGTCAGGAAAAGGTGAAGTTCAGGATCTAACTGACATGTGGCATCAACCTCTCATGCAACAAAGGGCATACTTTTTCTTTCTTTTTTAAAAAATAAATTTCCAATTATTTAATAGCAAAGCAATATGTACCCTTTGTAAAATATCCAACTAATATAGAAGTTAATTTGTAAAAAGACTTATTTTCCAAAAGAAAACTGTTAAAATAATTTCCAATCCTTTTTTAGTGAACTCTGAAGAACTGTTCAAACGTTTACGTCATAGGAAATTTTGTTGTATTAAGTGATGATTTCTTGAACACATTTGATATTGCAAGTATTTTCTTTGCACACAATCTCTTGTAACACATAATGTTTTAAAAATGTGTTTTTAAGAGTTAATTGCCTCTCTCTTGTCTTACTCCAAAATAAATTCCAGGTGGCTTTGAGAATAAAATGAAAAGTGATATTATAAAAGAATTAGAAGAAAATACAGGTGGCCACCATCTTCTCCTAGAGTGAAAAAGGACTGTCTAATGATAAAAGCAAGGGAAAGTGATAACGGGAAAGTCTGATATATTTGACCTGAAAAAAAATTAAACCTTTTTAGACATTATAAGATAGCATTAAAGGTAAAAGGCAAATAAACTCAGAAAAATATTTGGAATATATATGACAGATAAGGAGTTAAGATTTTTACCTTTAAAGTACTGTAACAAATCAACAAGAAAAAAGATCATTTAAAAAACAGATAAAATGTGTGAACAGACAACTCACAAAGAAGAAATAGAAATACAAATAGAAAATATTCAGTTTCGCTGATAATCAAAGATGAAAAGCAAAATGAGATTCACATTTTGCTAGTTACACTCACTGCTGAGAAGGGTGTGGTGAAAGGGCATTCTCTGTTCACTACCTGAATAACCATCTGAGAAGGCAATTGAGCAATTCAGCAAGTGTGAAGATTCTGCTGTTAAACATTGTGAGAGGTGATGGCTTCATCCACTTTTGTTAGCCTAACTATTGCACTTTTGCAATGCTGATTTGTGAAGATAGTATCTCATGAGTCATTCTCTAATTGCAGATCTAATGTCTCCTCAGTTATTTCTACATTTTACCTATTTATCATTTTCTAGGTATACTACTAACAAGCTCAATAAAGTTCTAGTTTATTCATAGAAGTTTTTAAAAATTAACAAGTTGACTTTGACAAAGTGAACTAGTTTCCCTGTCTCCACGACTTCTCAGAAAGTTAAGACATACATTTATTTTTTTAAAAAAGATTTTATTTTTCCTTTTTCTCCCCAAAGCCCCCCGCTACATAGTTGTGGGTCCTTCTAGTTGTGGCACGTGGGATGCCGCCTCAGCATGGCCTGACAAGAGGTGCCATGTCCACGCCCAGGATCCCAACCAGGTAAACCCTGGGCCGCCAAAGCAGAGCGTGAAAACTTAACCAGTCGGCCATGGGGCTGGCCCCTTATTTTTTTTAATTACAAAAGCAATACTTATGTTTATTGTAGAAAAATTTAGGGGATAAGGGCAAAGGAGAAAAACGCCTAATTCCACCTCCAAGTGGAACCCTTGGAGTGCATCATTCCAGGCCTTTTTCTAGCCATAAATATGCACGTACATTATACATGTTGTCAAATTAAACTTCAGAAAGCGTTATATATGTACATGCTACCTACATACAGTGGGAAATGACAAGCAAGACCATAGCTTCCTGTTGCCAACAGTGGATGGTAACGTTTTAAAATATGGTTTAAAACAGACTCCTGTTTTTTAAAATTTTTTTTTTTTAAGATTTTATTTTTTCCTTTTTCTCCCCAAAGCCCCCCAGTACATAGTTGTATATTCTTCGTTGTGAGTCCTTCTAGTTGCAGCATGTGGGATGCTGCCTCAGCGTGGTTTGATGAGCAGTGCCATGTCCGTGCCCAGAATTCGAACCAACGAAACACTGGGCCGCCTGCAGTGGAGCGCGGGAACTTAACCACTCGGCCACGGGGCCAGCCCCTAGACTCCTGTTTTAATTAGCTTTTCTTTTTTTACATACTCAATGGATATTTATAGTTCTCCTTTTTTTTGAGTTTCCTATTAGTATTTTTGGCTGGATTGTATTTTAGCCAAGTGTAATTCCAAAATTGTTGGAAATGTTTTGTTTTAGTTGGGCCTAGTCTATTCTTCAAATTTCCTCAGAGAAATAAATTAACATTTACCTATGGTTTGTTCTGCATGCAAATTGTAATGACTACAATTTATAGAAGTTACTGGAATCATTTCATCTTTGCATTTAAGGCCATTTTAAATATTTTTCCCTTTAAAAAAAAATCACTTTCTTAATGATATCTCCTTAGGCATGCAAGAGGATACAAACATGAGTGGTAATATAAATAACATTTTCTGAATTGAGATAAAATTCACATATCATAAAATTCATCATTTTAACCATTTTAAAATGTACAATTCAGTGGGTTTTAGAATATTCACAATATTGCGCAAGTATCACCACTAATTCTGGAATGTTTTCATCACTCCAAAAAGAAGGCCCATACACCTTAATCAATGACTCCCTATTCCCCCTTCACTGCCCCCTGGCAACCACTAATCCACTTCTATCTCTATGGATTTGACTATTCTGGATATTTCACATAAATGGAATCATGCAATATGTGTGGTAGTTTGTGACTGCCTTCTTACTCTTAGCATATTTTCAATGCTCATCCATGTTGTAGCATATGTCAGTTCTTCACTTCTTTTTATGGCTGAATAATATTCCATTGTGTGGATATATCACATTTTATTTATTCATCAGCTGATGGACATTTGAGCTGCTTCTGATTTTTGGCTATTATGAATAATGCTGCTATAAACATTCATGTACAAGTTTAGGTGTGAACATATGTTTCCAATTCTCTTGGGTTTACACCTAGGAGTGGAATTAAGTCATATGGTAACTCTACATTTATGGTTTTTGTTTTGTTTTGTTTTTGTTTTTGAGGAAGATTAGCCCTGAGCTAACTGCTGCCAATCCTCCTCTATTTGCTGAGGAAGACTGGCCCTGAGCTAACATCCATGCCCATCTTCCTCTACTTTTTATATATGGGACACCTACCACAGCATGGCCTTTGCCAAGTGGTGCCATGTCCACACCCGGGATCCCAACCAGCGAACCCCGGCCGGCTGAGAAGCAGAACGTGCGAACTTAACCGCTGCGCCACCAGGCCGGCCCCTATATTTATGTTTTTGAGGAATATGTAACATTTCTGAAGCCTTAATACATATGTGGCACTTAGCTAAGCACTCAATTTACATTTTCTCATTGAATCCTCACCAGTTTCTCTGGCAGGTCCATTTTACAAATGAGGGCACTACAACTTGAAGATGTTAAGCAACTTGCTCAACTGCTCACAGCAGTTGGGACAGATCCGGGATTTGAACTAAGGCAATCTGGCTCCAGAATCTGAACTCTTTACTACTCTTATTGCCTTAAGATACACATAGTTCAAAAGGGCAGAAGACAACATACAAGTAACAAAACAAGGCAAAACGCAGTAAGAAGCTAAGAGCCACGGAATGTGCTTGGAGAATCGGAGGTGGGGAGCGGAATTAGGAAAGCTCTCTAGAAGAGGGGATGTTTGAAGTGAATCTTAATTTATGGGAACAAATTCCGAACAGGAGCTGGAGTGAGGGCCACTAGGTGAAAGGACTATGACAGTGATGGCAAGTTAGTTTTGCCTCGAGTGCCAATCCAATTCATTGGTAGTGGCCGTCTGTAGCACGGTGTTGAGAGATTGTACCCCAGCTCAGTGGGAAAGAGTATGATGATTAATTAGCCATATCTGCTATGGGCAGGGGAGGGGACATTTGAAGCACTCATGACAAGAATTTTCATCACTGGACTATTACGACAAGGAGATGAGAAATTATGAATCATGTTCTGGGAAACAATGACTATGTGATTTTGACTAGATCATAGGGCATATGCAGGAAAGTGGAGGCCAAAATAACATTGGAAACATGTGATGACGCCGTATCGCAGGGTGTCTTAAACGACAGACTGAAGTGTTTGTACTCAATTGAGTAGACAGAAATCTTTGAAGATTTTTGAAGGAGGGAATAGTGTCATAGGAACCCTACCACAAGAAGATCAATCCAGCAGGGGCATATGTAATGAACTGACCTGGAGAAAGATTAGAAACAGGGAGACCATTTAGGGGGATGCTAAAAAGTTTAGCGAGTGGTGACAAAACCATGTTAAAATAGGGAGATACCTTTTTTCCCATTAATTTGATAACAATTAAAATGTAGTTGTGAGGAAATGAATGTTCTAATACCCTGCTGGTGATACATTAGTTCAACTTTTCTGGGGGCAATTTGGTAATATGCACAAAAAGCCTTAAAAAATAGTCCATTCTTTTAAATCTAGTATCTAGCAATTTATGCCAAGGACGTAATCCTGAACACATGCAAAGATGTAGCTTCAAATACGTTCACTGCATTGACATTTTAAAAAACAAATGTAGCCCAGATACTGGCTGTACGGTTTCTATTCATGTTGCCAGCCCACCTGAGACGGGACTCGGTATTTAACTCACCAGAGAGAACTCACTGCACGAAAGCCACTTAATTAGAAATGTTGAATTCACTAAAGATTATGTAGGGAAGATGAAAGAAAGACTAAAAAAAATTGAAAAACACTTAGCAATCTTGATAAATTCCCCTTAGACATTTCTACTCTCTCCCCAGTGTTAAGCAGGGGTCCTCGTCTCTCTAACCCTTCCTCACACAGCATTTAGCCCTGCTCCCCTCCTCTTCTCTCTTACTCCTCAGAGTTGCTTTTCTTGGCTTTGGGTATCAAAGTCTGTTCTGAGTAGGGCTCTTTTTTGAAAAACTAGTTTCTATTAGAAAAAAAAGTGTTGTAAATATTTGTGGAAGATGTAAAAATTACTCTGAGTTACATAAAACTTTGGGGACACATATGTTAAAGGAAAAAAAAAGAGGATGGATTTGTTAAATAAATTATAGTACAACCTGTTACTTACCTAACACTAATTGAGTGTTCTTTGGAGACATTTCTTCCTCGGTGGTTGTGCTCATTTCCATGGTTTTAAATATCGCTTATGTGCTGACAACTCCCAGATTTACACGTACAGCATAAGTCCTCTGTGTCCCAGACGCATATTATCTATCTCACTCCAGACTAATATACTTGTACTTGATATCTCCACTTGATTTCTCAGAGACAGCTCAAACTTACCCTGTTAAACTTGGTTCTCCCCAACCTTTGTGTTGCCAAACTTGAAAAATGGCAGTACCATTTGAAAAGTTAGTGAAGTCAGAAACTTAATAGACATCCTTGATTCTTTCCTTCTTACCCTAACCCTAACCCTAACCCTAACCCTTCTTTCCCAATCAAGCCCACTTTAAACTTAGGACCAGGTTCTAACTCTCTAAAAATATTGACCGATAACAGAAAGTGTTCCAAATGTGGCTATTCTATTCACTGTCTCTTTAAAAAAGTATTTTTTAAAAGAAAGAGTATAAAAGTTTTTCTGAATTTAATGCAAGTTGGCTTCCAGTCTCCACTTCCCAAATACTTACAGTTTGGGCTCCTTCACATATTTGCCTTTTAATTTCAAGATTTTTCCATTTTACCTTCAAAACAGATCACTTTTTAAATTGTCAGAAGTATTCAACATATGAGGAAATAAAAAGTATTTTGAAATTAGCTGAGGTCAATGCACTTCTGTTTGGAATCAGTTTAGCAAAATGAATCTGGAGCTCTTGTTGAATAGGAATAGGTGATAACTATATAAGCAAAATTTACTCATTATGCTTTGATTTGGGATGGATTCCAATCCAACATTACTCTGGCATATGCCAATTACTACATAAAAAGTCAAATGCAGTGTCAAATTCAAAGCCTCAGAGGAAAGAGATCAGTTCTCAAGAGAACAGTGATGGCTTACCAATGTAAAACTGTATGTAGAGTACATTGGTATTAAATTAGTACTGCTGAAACAATATATTGAGGATTTACAGTAACCTGGAAGTTCCTTCTAATGTACATATAAATAGAATCATCAAAGCTTTTTATATTACCTGTTCTATGGCCTTGTAGATTAATGAACCAAATCAAAACTAAATCTCTGTTCCACATCCCATCTTTCACCTCTAGTTAAGATAAATCTATTGTTATTCCCAAAGTAGAATTTTACGTGTCCTTTTGTCCTTTATGTGGCCATTTATATGGCCAAATAATATTCCCTTTAGTGGATATAGCACATTTTATCTATCCATTCATCACTTGATGGGCATTTCAATTGTTTCCACTTTTTAAAAAAATTGTGGTCATAACAGCTTACAACACAGTGAAACTTCAGTTGTACATTATTGTCATACATCATATAAGTGTGCTCCTTCACCCCTTCTGCCCACCCTCCACCCCTCTTCTGCGAGTCACCACTAATTTGTTCTCTCTGTCCATAAGTTTGTTTATATTCCACATATGAGTGAAATCATATGGTGTTTGTCTTTCTATGTCTGGCTTATTTCATTTAATATGATGCCCTCAAGGTCCAACCATATGGTTACAAATGGGACACTTTCGTCTTTTTCAATGGCTGAGTAGAATTTCATTGTATATATATGCCACATCTTCTTTATCCAATTATCAGTTGATGGGCACTTGGGTCGCTTCCATGTCTTGGCTATTGTGAATAATACTGCAGTGAACATAGGGGTGCATAAGTCTCTCTGAATTGTTGATTTCAAGTTCTTTGGGTAAATACCCAGTAGTGGGATGGGTGGGTCATATGGTATCTCTATTTTTAATTTTTTGAGAAATCTCCATACTGTTTTCCATAGTGGCTGCACCAGTTTGCATTCCTACCAGCAGTGTATGAGGGTTCCTTTTTCTCCACAACCTCTCCAACATTTGTTACTTTTTGTTTTGGTTATTTTTGCCATTCTAAGGGGTGTAAGGTGATATCTTAGTGTAGTTTTGATTTGTATTTCCGTGATGATCAGTGATGATGAGCATCTTTTCATGTGCCTGTTGGCCATCCTTATATCTTCTTTGGAGAAATGTCTGTTCATGTCTCCTGCCCATTTTTTGATTGGGTTGTTTTATTTTTTGTTGTTGAGTTGTGTGAGTTCTTTATACATTATGGAGATTAACCCTTTGTCAGATATATGACTTGCAAATATTTTCTTCCAGTTAGTGGGTTGTTTTTTTGTTTCAATCCTGTTTTCCCTTGCCTTGAAGAAGCTCTTTAGTATGATGAAGTCCCATTTGTTTATTCCTTCTATTGTTTCCCTTGTCTGGGATGACATGGTGTCCAAAAAGATCCTTTTAAGACTGATGTCAAAGAGTGTACTGCCTATATTTTCTTCTAGAAGCCTTATGGTCTCAGGTCTTACCTTTAGGTCTTTGATCCATTTTGAGTTTATTTTTGTGAATGGTGAAAAAGAATGATCAATTTTCATTCTTTTACAGGTGGCTTTCCAGTTTTCCCAGCACCATTTGTTGAAAAGACTTTCTTTTCTCCATTGTATGCCCTCAGCTCCTTTGTCGAAGATTAGCTGTCCATAGATATTGGTTTTATCTCTGGGCTTTCAATTCTGTTCCATTGACCTGTGCACCTGTTTTTGTACCAGTACCATGCTGTTTTGATTACTGTAGCTTTGTAGTATGTTTTGAAGTCAGGGATTGTGATGCCTCTAGCTTTGTTCTTTTTTCTCAGGATTGCTTTGGCTATTTGGGGTCTTTTGTTGCCCCATATGAATTTTAGGATTCTTTGTTCTATTTCTGTAAAGAACGTCATTGGGATTCTGTTTGGGATTGTGTTGAATCTGTCGATTGCTTTAGGTAGTATGGACATTTTAACTATGTTTATTCTTCCACTCCACGTGCATGGAATGTCTTTCCATCTCTTTATGTCGTCATCAATTTCTTTCAGGAAAGTTTTGTAGTTTTTGTTGTATAGGTCTTTCACTTCCTTAGTTAAATTCACCCCAAGGTATTTTATTCTTTTTGTTGCAATTGTGAATGGTATTGTGTTCTTGAGTTCTTTTTCTGTTAGTTCGTTATTAGAGTATAGAAATGCTACTGATTTATGTTAGTTGGTTTTATACCCTACAACTTTGCTGTAGTTGTTGATTATTTCTAAAAGTTTTCCAATGGATTCTTTGGGGTTTTCTATATATAAGATCATTTTGTCTGCAAACAGTGAGAGCTTCACTTCTTCCCTCCCTATTTGGATTCCTTTTATTCTTTTCTCTTGCCTAACTGGTCTGGCCAAAACCTCCAGTACTATGCTGAATAAGAGTGGTGATAGAGGGCATCCTTGTCTCGTTCCTGTTTTCAGGGGGATGGTGCTCTGTTTTTGCCCATTGAGTATGATGTTGGCTGTGGGTTTGTCATATATGGCCTTTATTATGTTGAGGTAATTTCCTTCTATTCCCATTTTGTTCAGAGTTTTTATCATAAATGGCTGTTGGATCTTGTCAAATGCTTTCTCTGCATCTATTGAGATGATGATGTGGTTTTTATTCCTCAATTTGTTGATGTGATGTATCACATTGATTGATTTGCAGATGTTGAACCATCCCTGTGTCCCTGGTATGAATCCCACTTGATCATGATGTATGATCCTTTTGATGTATTGTTGAATTCAGGTTATCAAAATTTTGTTGAGAACTTTTGCATCTATGTTCATCAGTGATATTGGCCTGTAGTTCTCCTTTTTCATGCTGTCCTTGTCAGGTTTTGGTATCAGAGTAATGTTGGCCCGTAGAATGTGTTAGGAAGTGTTCCAACCTCCCTAATTTTTTGGAATAGCTTGAAAAGTATAGGTATTAAGTCCTCTCTGAAAGTTTGGTAGAATTCCCCAGGAAAGCTGTCTGGTCCTGGGGGCTTTATTCTTTGGGATGCTTTTGATTGCTGTTTCGATCTCTTTCCTTGTGATTGGTCTGTTCAGATTGTCTGCTTCTTCTTGACTCAGCTTTGGGAGGTAGGAAGAGTCTAAGAGTTTATCCATTTCCTCTAGGTTATCCATTTTGTTGGCATATAGTTTTTCGTAGTATTCTCTTATAATCTGTTGTATTTCCGTGGAGTCTGTTGTTATTTCTCCTCTTTCATTTCTGATTTTGTTTATTTGAGCTTTCTCTCTTCTTTTCTTTGTAAGTCTGGCTAGGGGTTTGTCAATTTTATTTATCTTCTCAAAGAACCAGCTCTTTGTTTCATTGATCCTGTCTACTGCCATTTTTGTTTCAATAACATTTATTTCTGCTCTGATTTTTATTATTTCTCTCCTTCTGCTGACTTTGGGCTTTGTTTATTCATCTTTCTCTAATTCAGTTAGGAGTAATTTGAGTTTGCTTATTTGGGATTTTTCTTGTTTGTTAAGGTGTGCCTGTATTGCGAAATTTTCCTCTTAATACAGCTTTTGCTGTATCCCATATGAGTTGGTATGGCATGTTATCATTTTCATTTCTCTCCAGATATTTTTTGATGTGTTCTTTAATTTCTTCAATGATCCATTGCTTGTTCACTAGCATATTGTTTAGTCTCCACATCTTAGTCCCTTTCTCAGCTTTTTTCTTGTAATTAATTTCTAGCTTTATAGCATTATGATCAGAGAAGACGCTTGTTATTATTTCAATTTTTTTAAATTTATAGAGGCTTGACTTGTTTCCCAACATATGGTGTATCCTTGAGAATGTTCTGTGCGCACTTGAGAATAATGTGTATTCTGTTGTTTTTGCATGGAGTGTTCTATATATGTCTATTAAGTCCAACTGTTTTAGCTTTTCATTTAATTCCACTGTTTCCTTGTTGATTTTCTGTCTGGATGATCTGTCCAATGATGTGAGTGGAGTGTTGAGGTCCTCTACTATTATTGTGTTATTTTTGATATCTTCTTTTAGGTTTGTTAATAGTTGCTTTATGAACTTTGGTGCTCCTTTGTAGGGTGCATAGATATTCATAAGCATGATTTCTTCTTGATGTAGTGTCCCTTTGATCATTATATACTGCCCCTCTTTGTCTCTTGTTATCTGCCTTATCTTGAAATCTACTTTGTCTGATATAAATATTGTGACACCTGCTTTCTTTTGTTTGCTATTAGCTTGGAGTATTGTCTTCCATCCCTTCACTCTGAGCCTGTATTTGTCATTGGAGCTGAGGTGTGTTTCCTGGAGGCAACAAATTGTTGGATCTGGTTCTTTAATCCATCTTGCCGTTCTGTGTCTTTTTATTGGAGAGTTCAATCCATTTACATTGAGTGTGATTATTGATGTACGAGGGCTTAATGATATCATTCTGTCACTCATTTTCCAGTTTGCCTGCATTTTCTTTGTTTCTTGTCCTGTGTGTTTTGGTCTACCCATTGACTTCTGCAGTTTCTTATGCTGTTTCTTAGCTTTTTCCTTATTTGTTTTTTGTGTCTCTGTTCTGCTTTTTGGTTTAGTGTCTACCCTGATTTTTGTATTCAGAATCTTGTGCATAACATACTCCACTTTCTGATGGCTTCTTATTTCCTTAGTCTAAACTGATTCAGTCGCTTTCCTCCTCCCCTCGTAGGTTATTATTTTCATATCTTATTCCAACTTGTGTTGTGAATTTGTGGTTAAAGTGACATGATTGTCCTTGTTTTTGGTGTTTTCCTTTCCTTTATCCTAATACTATAGTTGAATATTTGCTATCCTATTCTGATTCTATCTATTTGTCTCCTTACTCTGTTTCTCCCTTTCTTCTTTTTTTCTGTTTTCAGGTATGAGGGCCTTCTTGAAGATTTCTTGTCGGGGGGCATCTCGTGGCTATGAAGTCCCTTAGCTTTTGTTTGTCTGGGAAAGACTTAATTTCTCCCTCACGTCTGAAGGATATTTTTGCTGGCTAGAGTATTCTTGGCTGAAGATTTTTATCCTTTAAAGTTTTGAATATGTCATTCCATTCTCTCCTAGCTTGTAAGGTTTCTGCAGAGAAATCCGCTGAAAGTCTGATAGGGGTTGCTTTGTAGGTTATTTTCTTCTGCCTTGCTGTCCTAAGTATTCTTTCTTTGTCATTCATTTTTGCCAGTTTTACTACTATACGCCTTGCAGTAGGTCTTTTTACATCGACAAATCTATGAGATCTGAAAGCTTCCTCCACACACATTTCTCTCTCATTCCCTAGATTTGGGAAGTTCTTTGCTATTATTTCTTTGAGCATGCTTTCTTCTCCTTTCTTCTTTTTTTCACCTTTTTGAATACCTATAATTCTCATGTTGCATTTCCTCACTGAGTAGTCTATTTCTTGGAGATTTTCTTCATATATTTTTAGTCTTAGTTCTCTCTCCTCCTGTGTTTGGAGCCATTCAACTTGTCTATCTTCGATTATGCTGATTTGCTCCTCTATGGTGTCCACACAAGCATTCAGGGAATCCATATTTTGTTTTGTCTCTTCCACTATATTTTTCATCTCTAGTATTTCTGATTGATTCTTCTTTATAGTTTCAATCTCTTTTGTGAAGTAGCTCCAGAACTCATTGACTTGTTTCTCTATATTTTCCTCTACCTCACTGAGTTTTCTGACGATAGCTATTCTGAATTCATTGTCATTTAGTTTACTTATTTCCAAGTTCTCAGGACATAATTCTGTGTTTTTATTGTTTTCCTTTTGGTCTGGAGCTTTTATGAATTTGATGCTAGAATGGTTTTTCCACAGTGATATTATTCGGTTGCAGTTACTGCCTGTCGCCACTAGATGGGGGTTGAGAGCTGCATAGTCTGAGCCCTCTGCCTTCAGCCGAGATGGCATGGCACAGCATGGGTTGGGGAGGGTGGCACTTTCTATTGCATGCAGACCTGGGTTTCCCGATCAGCTGTCGCTATCTGATCTCCTGGGGTCTTGGCTTGATGAGATCACCCCAAGTGAAAGCTTTCGCCTCGTTAGAGAGCTTTCATCTGGGCTGCATGGCCGTGGGAGTCCTGGGTGATCCTCTGGACAGGTGACCCCACCCCAACTCCTTCCCTCATGGAGCCTGCTGTGGGAGCCACCACAGTCCTTAGGGGAGGGAGCAAGGTTCTCTCTTACCCCATTCCAGCTCCTCCTAGGGGTGCTCCAGCCTCTCCACCCTCCGTTGTTTGGCTGCTGTGGGTCTCTGAGGATTCCTGTGCTAATAGGATATGTTTTGTTGGAATACGGTTGCTCCTTTTTGTTGTATGTTGGAGGGGAGAGACTCCCGGGCAAGCTCACTCTGCCATGACTCTGATGTCACTCCTCTTTCTCCATTTCTTTTTAGTCTTAATTCTCTCCTTCTCCTCCATCTACAGCATTTCTATATTTCTGTCCTCTAAGTTACTGATTCTGTCCTCTGTAATATCAGCTCTATTTTTTAAGGACTACAGATTTTTCTTTATCTCAATCGTTGTGTTTTTCATCTCCAACATTTCTGATTGGTTTTTAAAAATACTTTCTATCTTTTTTGTGAAGAATTCCCTCTATTCATTAATTTTATTCCCGAGATCATTAAACTGTCTTTCTGAGTTTTCTTGAACCTCACTGAGTTTCTTTATGATAACTATTTTGAATTCTCTGTCATTTATATTATAAATTTCTGTGCCTTCAGGATTGATTTCTGGGCACATGTCATTTTCTTTTTGGTCTGGAGTGTTAATATACTTCTTCATGTTATTTGATGGGGTGGATTTTTGTTGTTGGATAGTGATAGTATCTGTTTGAAGATTCCACCTGCCACTGCTGGGGTAGGGGCAGCAGCTGTGCTTTCTGAGCCCCCTTGATTGCTGGCAGATGTGCCTGTCAGTTGGAAGGTGTGCTAACAGGGCCCATCTGCATTTGCCTGCTGCTGCTTTACACACATATGCACAGGTGCTCTGGCAGGTATCCCCTGTGCTGGCCAACCAGCCAAGCTGGTTAGCCAGGGGGGAAGGGAAGAGGACGTTTTCTTCCATGTGCATGGTCCCACATGCCCCACTCTGCACTCACTGCCTGCTGGCCTTGGCTGCTCAGCTTGGTGTGGATGTCCCCATGACTGATTAGCTGCCTCACTGTGGAGCATCCCACAGGCTGGGAACCAACTCCAAGAGAACAAGTGTTCCCACAGAGGGCTGCCTTTTTCTCTTTCTCCTCTCAGTGTCATATGCTGGCCACCGTGTGAGGTCCCATACCCTAGATAGCTGCCACTTTGGAGGGAGAGGAGATCTCCTTACCTCTTTCCACTGCCTCTGGGAAGGGTCCAACACCCCCCTTCAGACATGTGGCTGTGTGGATCTCTCAGATGTCTATTGTGCTGTGTGAATGTCCTTTGTTGGTCTATGAATGTCCTTTTCATTGTTTCTTGGGGAGAGAGACTAAGCGAAGAGCTCATTTTGCTGTGATGCTGACGTGATCCAGTTTACAAGTTTTGTGTGGACATATGTTTTCACTTCTCTTGGGTATATATCTAGAATTGGACTTGCTTGGTCACATGATAATTCTGTGTTTAACTTTTTGTGGAACTGCCAAACTGTTTTCCACAGTGGCTGCACCATTTTACATTCCCACTAGCAATGAATTCCAATTCTTTCACATCCTTGCCAACATTAGTTATTGTCTGTTTATTCTTATAGCCATCCTAATAGCTAGCTTTCCTTTCTACTCTCTGAAGTCCTATCTTACTTGCCAGCTGAAATCTGATATTTCACTTATCATTCTTTATTTTAAATAATCTGAGGATGATTGAAACTGGAAGCCTACATGGTATTTTAAAAATCAGGAAATTTCTAGCAAGTCTGGAGTATTTGGAAGTTCTGGTAACATTGGGCAACAATTGGCTAGAGCTGAGTAGAAACCCTCCAAACTTCATCACCTTCTAGCGTCTTACACTTGGGCTGCTTTCTACATTGATCTTCTTTTACATGGCTCTATAGATAATTGAGTTTGCAGCTTCTGGTAAAAGCCACTTGGCATAACTTAGTTGTGAATGCTGACTCTTGGAGAAAAATATAAGGTACTCCATATAGAAATAGATTTAGAAATAAGCCTAAGGAGATACCTAAACTTTATGGAGAAAATTACAAAAGTTTAGTGAAAGAAACCAAAGAAGGCATAAATAAATGAAGAGAAATAACATGTTCAAGGATAGAAAGATTCAATTCTCCCTAATATAATCTAATTCAGTACAATAAGGTAAAAATTTCAACAGGCTTATTCATGGACAATTGACAAAATAATTCCAAAATTGATTTGGAAAAGCAAAAGGCCAAGAATAAACAAACAGTCCTGAAGAAGAATATGGTGGAGGGAGAGTTGCCCTACCTGATTATCACATGATTTACAAAGCTACAGTTATTAAGATGATGTGCTACTAGACAAACAGATCAACGGACAGAATATAGAGGCCAGCAACAGAAACATAGGAAATTTATGACAATATATGATTAAACATAGCATGAAAAATCATAAGGATAAAAGAACTCTTTAACAAATAGTGCTGGGACAAGTTGTTATTCATATGAGAAAAAAATTCAGTCCTCATATGATATATGAAAATAAATTTTAGGCTGTTTAAAGACATATTTAAAAAGTAAAATTTTTAAATTTAGAAACAAATATAGAAGAATATACAACATCAAGGAAGTGAAGGATTTCTTAAGCAAGACAAAAAACACATCCTCAGAGAGGAATATTAATAAATGAAATAAAATAATTTTTTCAGCAGAAGACATAATGAAAAAACTTGAAAAGATCATTCACAAATGAGAAGAAATATTTTCAAAACAGATAATAGACAAAGAATTGGTATTCATAATATATTTTTCAAAACCTCTTACAAGTCAATAAGACAAAGGCAAACAACCCAATAAAAAATGTGCAGAGGAAAAATTAGAAAGGCCAATAAATATATGACAACATGCTCAATATCATTATTATTCAGAGAAATGTAAAATAAAACTACCGTCTGATTGGAAGAAATAATAAAAAAATCCGACACTTCCAAGTGTTAGCAAGGATATAGATCAATGGGAACTCATAATCACTGTGAGGTGGAGTGAAATTGGTAAAAATAACTACGGAAAACAATTTGGCATTATCTCAATTTTATAGATGGCCATACCTTACCACTCAGTGATTCCACTCCTGGAATACTCTGCCCCCATGCAAAAGGACAGAGGTATGATAATATTGCCTAGCAGTATTGTTTCTAATAGCTAAAATTGGGTTGGCCATCAACAGAAGAATGGATAAATATATTTTGGTGTATTCATCTAATGGCATGCAATACAGCCTCAAAATCGAATACATAAAACAATATAACAATTTTTAACAAATGAAATGTTGAATAAAAAAAGAAAGTTATAGGGACATATGTATGTTTATGCCAGTTACATAAAGTTTGAAAGCGTGTGCAAAGTAAACAATGTATTGATTAGGGATACATTCACATTTAGTAAAACTATTACGAAAAGCAAAGAAATTATAGAAAAGAGAGAATTGACAGGAGAGTGGCTAGTTACTTCTGAACACAGGAGAGAAGAGGCAATCAAGGAGGGGTAAGAAGAGGTGTGGGTACACCAGGCACGTGTATCTGTGTGTGTATCACACATACTGCTTATGCATGAAATAAAAAAATAAAATCTCAGAGGAGTTTTCATGAAGAAGGTTAGTGGGGAAAGAAATGAGTTAATTGGGAACCTGAGTTTGTGTAAGGGTATAAAATGGGGAAGGGGGATTGAAGAGACTCAACTTCACAGTTTTGCCCAATGTTGGCCTTTTCCAAGATAGGGGTTTAATTTCTTTTCCCCTGAACCTCACAAACAGAAAATGGGGAAAAGGTATACATTTTCTTTAGTGATTTTTGCATAAGGGATAACTACCCCTTAGGGCATAGGAACTGAAAACATTACATACACTAACAATGTGAAAGGTTTAAAAAACAAATTTCTTTTTTCCCCCTTTAAATGGCTGAATGAATTAGAAAGAGCACTGGATTCAGAGTCAGACCCAAGTTTCTGGTTTTGCTCTGTCCTGAATTAGTTGTGTGACCTTGGGTAACTAATTTAGTCTCACTGAATCTCAGTTTCCTTAACAGGATGATTTCTAAGGGTTAGCTTTAAGTTTGGTCTTTCTATGAGTTAGAGCCTCTCAACCAAAAAGAAAGTAGGCATGTACATTCATCACTTTAATAAAGATATATTCTATTAATTTGGAAAAGCCCAAGAGAGTATTAATTTTCCTCCCACAGTCTTAATGAAGAAATAAAGAAACTAATTTTCCATTACCATTCAAGGGGCAACCCACTCCTTCACAGATTGTGAAATTAATGTAACAGATCCAAGCAACTGAACAGTCTACGCATCTTTCTTCCCCTTTTCCAATTCCAGGCCCTGGATGGTATTTTATATAAACAAAGTTTAAAAAGTTAACTAAAAATTAACTCAATTTTAAAACTTAAGTTTATATATAATAATGTAGTTAGAGCAAAATACCAGTAGGCAGTTTCCAGTGTCTCTGACTCTGTAACGTAAATTGAGTGTTATCTATGTCTGAGGCACAGCAGATATTAAGATCTTTACTAATTAGAGTGTTTCAAATTAAAACAACTTGTATCTATTGTATAATGCATACTTTTCCTTAGGTGTTCAGAGTAGTTAGCAGATATTAAATCATTTATCTTTACTACATATCAATGAAGCTAGTAGGAGCAAGTATTGTTCTCATAATTTTGAGGAGAAAATTAAAGTCAAGAATTAGGTCCTCATACAGTAATGTTTTGTCATGAACATTACGACTAGAACTCTCTCCCTCTAGCTATATTCCTCCCCCATCTACTTCCTATGGAGGGGCAAATCTCTATTGTGGGAAACTCTAGTGGGATGCAGGGGCCTGCCTTCCATTGTTGAAACCAAAGAGGGGGATCTTTACTATCTCCGGCTTGCAGCAGCCGAGGTAAGGGCAGCTTCCTCATCTCCAAGATTTGGACACTCCAGCTCAGGGCCAAGAATCTTGAGGGAGTAACACACAGAAGCAGAAACATTAGGAATTATTTGTAATAGCAAAGACAGCAAGACTCCACAATAGTGTTGGGTGTCTGATGCCAGTCACATCCTGTGATGTGGCCTCTTCCAAGCACCCTCACCAGACATTTCTCTGGTGTCGTCTGGGCTGTGGCTCCTGCACATCCAGTGCTGTGGCCTCTTCCAAGCACCCTCATCAGATGGTTCCTCTGGTGTTGTCTGGGTGGTGGCTGCCACAGTTCAGGCTTCCTTGGCTTCTGCCCATTTTCTGAATCTCTTCCCCTAGACTTCTCATCAATTTCGGGAGCTGCCCAATACCCTTCCCGTAAATTCCACTTCTGCTTACGTTAGCCAGAGTTGATTTCTATTGCTTGCACACAAGAACACAGATTTCCCTAATTCTACTTCTGTAGAAGTCACCATATTTTAATCACTGAATTGTCCTATATACTTATGTCATTTAAGTTTTTCATTAAATTAAAAATTTTTTCTACCACATTATTTGAAGTCTTGCTATGTAATCATAAGCCTGTGTGTATGGACTTTAGGATAATGTCAAACACATATTTTTTAATGGACCTAATCAATAAAGTTAAAATGGAATTACAGATTGAAAATATTTCCATCATATCTAGCAACAAAAAGAAAGATACACAGCAGTATGTTTAAAATATTCTCAGGGCGCTGGTCTGGTGGTGTACTGGTTAAGTTTGAGTGCTCTGCTTCAGCAGCCTGGGGTTTGCTGGTTCACATCCTGAGTGTGGACCTACACATGGCTCATCAAGCCATGCTGTGGAGGCATCCCACATAGAAGAACTAGAAGGACTTGCAACTAGGATATACAATTATGCGCTGGGGCTTTGGGGAGAAAAAAAAAAGAAAAAGGAAGATTGGCAACAGATGTTAACTCAGGGCCAATCTTCCTCACCAAAAAAATCATACCTTTAAAGATGTTTAAAATAAAAATGAAAATAAACTAAAATATTCTCAATTTTATAAATGTATATGTGAAGAAAAAAGTACTAGAAGGATAGACAATGAAAATATTAATATCTGGATGGTAGGATTATAGGTTAGATTTCTGCTTTGTGCTTTGTTTTAACATTTAAAAAATTAGCACGCTATTTCATAACTAAGAAAAACTCATAATAATTTAAAAGTCTGTTTCTTATAGAAATTTACAGTTAAAAGAAAATTTTCCAGGGGCCTGCCCTGTGGCTGAGTGGTTGGGGTTCCTTGTGCTCTGCTTTGGCAGCCCAGGTTTGTGGGTTCAGATCCTGGCTGTGGACCTACTCCACTCATCAGCAATGCTGTGGAGGTGTCCCACATACAAAGTAGAGGAAGACTGGCACAGGTGTTAGCTCAGGGCTAATCTTCCTCAAGCAAAAAAAAAAAAAAAAAAGAGGAGGATTGGCAACAGATGTCAGCTCAGAGCAAATCTTCCTAACAAAATAAAAAAGAAAATTTTCCACAGACAATTTACTGAACTAGTTGGCTTTTATTCAATGATTCATGAATTCGGCAGCATCCAAATCTAGCAGATAGTAAAGGGCTCCAAACAACTGTACAGGGTGAGAGATTTTTATAGATCAAAGGGAGCAGGAACAGGGAAGTCATACTAGGTGTTTGCCGATTGGCTAAAGCAAGGTTAGTTTCCTCACAGGGAGCAAACGGCTGCCTTGGAGCTGGGCTGGTAACTTGCGCTGCACAGGCAAGCACTGTCTGGTTGACCTCAGACTTCCTCTTCTGGGAGAGCCAAGCATAGAAACCTAATTAAGTTCTGGTTTGCTGACATCGGACTTAGCATGAGCAACTCCATCTTGAGCCTAATCTGGTGACTTTAACATTACAAAAATAGAAAAAATAGTTCTCATTTTACAAACAGAGAAAGAAAAGTAGTCATCACTTGGCTTCAACAATGATCAGTACATGGCCTTTCTTGTTGCATCTGCTGTGTGGCCTACTCCCACTTACGCTAAATTATCAGCTCAGAAAGATTTTTTTCAGTTAATTGATTATTCCTTCTTTTGCATATGTTACTTTCCCTTTTAGGAATTCTTATTCAAGATCCCTTTTTTCCATGCATCTAAACTTTATTCTCATATTTTTCTCTCCTTTATCCTTTATCTCTTTATTTTGATTAAATTTCTAAGGTTGCCTTCTGCTTTACTAATTCTACTTCCAATTTTGTTGTCTATGGCCTTCAATGTAGCTTTAAATTTGGTAATCGTGTTTTTAAACCCAATCTTTTCTATTCTCAAATTGTTTCATTTTTATGAATGCTTATTTTGTTCTTATGAATGCAATTTATTCTTTGATCTTATTGAGAAAAAAATCAAAAATTTTTCTAAACTTTTCTATTGTTTTCATAGTGAATTTATTTTAGAGGAAGCCATTCCTCTGATTATTCTAGGTCGGGGGTGGGCAGACCACAACTCTCTGCTGTCTGTTTCTGTAAATGAAGTTTAGTTGTGATACAGCCACGCCCCTTCATTTACGTAGTGTCTACAGCTGCTTCTGCACCATAAAGGCCACAGTGGCTGCTTTCCTGCTTCAGCGCAACTCTGTCTAGTTGCCAGAGACTGCATGGCCTGCAAAACCTGGGATATTTACTATCTGGTCCTTTACAGAAAAAGTTTCTTGACCCCTTTTCTACGTGGTTTCTTACTTTTGAATTTCAGAATATTTTCATAGGTCCAGAGATTTTTCTTTGTTTGCATTTCAAGAAGGATTATGAACAAGGGTTTCATACCAGAATCGAATGGGGGCCTTTTCAAATTTTCCCTGCGTGGGGCCCCACATTGGACTTACCAAATCACAGTTGTCTGTTGTGCCAGTCTTCTTCCTCTCACTATGCTGGCTCCACTGTTCACACTGTCCAGATGACACCCTGACCATTCTGCCTCTATGGCCAGCTCTGTGATTTGCACCTGGGGGCCTAACTGCCTGGAAAAGTCCACTTGGAAGAGATGCTTTTCCCTGTTTCTCCTCTATGTTCACACAAACAATAGGAATCAAAGTGTTATTTTCAGCTGTTTGGCTTGACATAAATAGCTACCACCAGTAACCAAAACAAACTTGCATTCTTAACCTTTAAATGGTTTCCTGCTCACAGCATAGATGATACACATATTAGGAAGGTTATATAGGGCAATGTGAGTTAAACACACATTGGATTATTGTGTTATTATCTTGGGTCAGATTAGTTTCCTACTTCATAACGAGAAAAGAGGACTTTCCAAAAGTGAATCTTAGACCCTGAGTAGGCCACAAAATGAACCACAGATTTGGAATTAGTATTAACTTATTTGCCTTGGGAAAATATTTTAATTTTCTGGCCTTCTGATTCTTTGACCATCAGAATTGCAGTTGGAATTGAGAATTTCCCTTCCTTCAGGCTCTAAACTTCTTTAATATTATACCTGCGTACAGTCCTAGAGCCTGTAATAGTGGTCAGCTCAGTGAGCGTCCACAGAGGAACCCTTGGTGGCTCAGGGGAGGTGGGTAGCAGGGGCAAAACCAGAAAGACATAGAAATTAACTGAAAAATAATACTATACTTTTCCCCCAAGACTAGTCCAGGTCTCTCTTGTTAAGTCTTGGGAAACTATTTTTAACTGACTTAATAAGGATGTTTCAAGCCACATTTGGCCAGAACACAAATTTGCATGTTAGATAAATTTGATCTGAAGAATTTTCTTCAGAAAATTACCTCAAGTTGGCCTTGTGTTTTATATTTTTATTTAACTTAGATCCACATTTTGGATACAGTTTCTTACACTTGATTTGACTTACTGAACTCTATGAAGAAAGGGGCCCTACAAGCATTTTAGTATATTTTACAGCAGTATGAATTTTAAGAGCTCTTTCATCCTTTTCCTACTTAGGTGGAATTCCTATTAATGTCAGAGGGATTTACTGTGATTGAAATGAAGGGAGTCTGTGTCCTTGAAAAGTTTGTAAGCAGTCTTTAGGTACATAAATGGTATTACATATTTATGAACATCACATAAAAGTTTAAATAGCATTATCATGAACAGAATAAAGTAAGATGTTGAAGATATGTCTATATTAGCAATTGAAGAGAATTGGAGGAGAAATTGAATTAATTATCTGAGTAACTGCCTCATTTTTTCACTTTAAGGTTGGGACAGAGTCTTGGGAGAAGTGCACTAAGGTTGAGTAATGGAAGTGCCTCCTTCCAGAAAAAAGATTCTGTATGTTTGAGTTAGTAGATCAAGGGTTGCAAGAATGGGACTACTTTCTTCCTGATGAAAAATTATTTTTCTATTCTCTTCAGATGGCTTATCTCTGCATCCACTCCTTTATCCTGCAGTTTGAGTGAGGGAAAAACAGGTAGGTATTTTATCTATATTCTATAACTAAGTTTGGAGGAAGAAGGGAGTCAAGGTTGGGCAGAAAAGAACAATCTATTACATGCTTTAGCATTGCATAGTGTCTCTTTTTTATCTCAGTGTAAATGCTCAGTGAGGAAAACCCCTGCTTCATTCATCACATGTATTCAACACAGACAGGGCTTAAGTAAATCTTTGTTTTGAGGTATGGACTAAATCTTTAACCATAGTGTGAAAGAAAGAAGAGGGAAGAGACTGTGGAAGGCTCAGAGTGACACATCCATACTATTTCTGGGAAAATACTTGGCCTATTGAACAGAGGAATAATTCAGTATTTGAAGCCCTAGGCAAAAGGTAACTCCAATATGGGCAGTAAACTGTTAATGGGAAAATGGAGCTAATTCAAATCCCCTGATCCTCTCTGGTGTTTTAAGTAGTTCCAGCTGGTAAAGGAAACTCACAACTATGAAGAGAAGAGACACTAGAAATGATATCTTCAACTGGACGATAATACCATATTTAGTGAATTACCCACAAAACGGTCACATACTGAACTTTTAGGTCATACTTGAATTAAAGAGAGTCAGTCATAATTAGAAGTCTAGCCTTCAAATATAAAGAAAAATCTATAGCATTACGTCACATTATAATGTCCAGGATAATCAATTAATGGACAGTATTTCAGTCAGGGTAACATGGGATAGCTGCAATTTGATGGCAATGTACAAAGTTCAAAGTCTAGTTCTTTTTTTTCTTTTCTTTTTTTGCGGAAGATTAGCCCTGAGCTAACATCTGCTGCCAATATTCCTCTTTTTGCTGAGGAAGACAGGCCCTGAGCTAACACCTGTGCCTGTCTTTCTCTATTTTATGTGGGATGCCTGCCACAGCATGGCTTGACAAGCAGTGCATAGGTGTGCACCTGGGATCCGAACCAGTGAACCCCGGGCCACTGAAGTGGGACAGTGAACTTAACCACTGCACCACGAGGCCTCGTTCTTAAGTTAAAGGTGTAAAAATTCAGTTTTATCTGTTCCCTCATGAAATTTGATTTGACTAAAGAATTGAATCATATGAGCTAAATTAATACGTGATTCATTAATACTCAAGAGGTTCATGTGGTTTAGTGTATTAGTTTTTGGTGAAAGAAATTAGGATCAGAAGTTTTTCTGGTAAATAGAATTTCAGCAAAAAGTGATGATCTGAAGCTGAGATAGCCAGGTCAAGAGAGTCATTATAGCAGTAGTTATTAGTGAGTGGTTTACAAATTTTGGTGTAATAATCACTAGGAATTGCTTGTTAGAACAATCTTTATAAAGTAGAGTTTTTGTTAGGAAGAATTCTGGATATATTTAGGCCTGTAAACTAATTATTGATGCTTGTAACTTGCTTTTATATTTTGGCATACAACTTTCTCCATGATCTTCTATCACTTCTTTATAAAAGTGTGCAATCCTAGCATAATGGTGTCATGTCATATTAGCCAATATTATCACAAGTGGTGATATTAATGAAGACTCTGAGAGATATAAAGCTGGTGACAAACTTTTTGAGTCATTAAACAAGATTAAATTGTGGTCTATGTGTTCTGATATTAAGCACATTTTGCTGTTTTTGATAATAATTGGTTTCGCATTTATGATGAATAATTCTTTATAAACAGAATATTGAATTAATTAGACATTCCATATAGCAATCATACCAGAGAGAGAGAGAATAATAAATGTTAGTATAGTAGGCAATCATCCATGAACTATGATATTTGGGAGGCATGCCTAGTGGAAAATAACTTTCTATTGTGATGTTACTGTGGCTCAAATTTGACCATCAGAGATATTGGTTAACATATGATTAATAGATATTGAGTGTTTACTATGTATCCATTGCTTTACACCTGTTATCTCAATTGACTCTCATAATAATCCCAAAAGTTAGGTGATGTTATTATCTCTGCTTTAAAGATGATCAGTTTAAGGCCTTCTTCTCTACACTCTTTCTGTGTAGCTCTAATCTATTCCTAAGGATTAAACACTTCCTTTATGCTGTTGATTCCCAAATTTATATCTGTAGCTGAGACACTTCTCTGAGCCTCTGACTCATATTTCCAGTTGCCCTCTTGATCTTTCCATGTGGATTTCTCACAGATATCTTAAACTTAATATATGCAAAAACAGAATCATTGATTTCTATAGCAGATGCTGTTGGTTGCCTATTCAACTACATTTCTCTCTTCTTTCTTATTAGCAGTCTTGATTTTCTTAGGTCTTCCACACCCTCCTCACCATGTGGCTCAGGGGAAGACGACCCTGTCCCCAGCTCTAGGCTAGATCTTGATTGATCTAAGCCAATCATGATTATCTCATTCCTCTCATCAGTAATTGGCTTAAGATAAGCATGTAACTGAGTTTGAGCCAATAAAAGATGTCTGCTGGGAGGCTTCTGAGAAAGATTTTTCTCCCTTCTAAGTAATTGCTAGACAATATTGCTCTTGTCTTCCTCTTCATATTGTTGTACCTGGAAATGATGCTCAGGACTGAAAGCTATCTTGCTCCCAATGTGAGAACGGAGCCAACACAGAATGGGTGAGGGGTCACAAAACAAAGAGAATCACTGAAGAGTAGAGCAGAAGACTTAACAAACCAAATCTGGAGTCTTCCACTTTTGACTTCCTGTCATCTGAGATAATATATTTCCTTGTTGATTAACTCAATTTGAATTGAAATTTTTTGTTATTTGTAGCCAAAGGCATCCTGATAACAATTTTCACCCCTAAAGGGTTGACCTCCCTTTCTTCTCCATTTTCCTAAATGGCCACACCATCTGCCTTGTTGCTCACTAGGAACCCCAGGATTCATTATTTCACTTTCCTTCACAGACCTCATCCAACATCCATCAGTAAGTCCTGCAACTTGGAGGAGAGGAGTAAGAGAGAGGGAAAAAGAATCCGTTACTCTGCAGTTTCTATCTTGAATAACTGGGAGAATGATACTATAATAATGCATACCATGAGTAACGGGATCAGAAAGAGGATCTGGTTGAGGGGGCAAGAAAGATAAATTTCATAAACTTGCTGAGTTTGTCTTATTGCTTTTCATTAAGATTTGAATTGGAAGTTGAAAGAAAAAGCCAGTATATTAGGAAAAAAGTAAATCTTAGGAAAAATAGGGTTAATGCAAATTTTCTAATAGGAATATCTTTTAAGTTTTTCTCCTATGTAGTGTATATATAAAATAAGGTTGAATAAAATCAACAATCATAAGCTCACAATAACCTGTCCCATAGTATATGTAATACATGTAATGTATCTTCCAGATAATGTCGTGTAGTTGATTAATCCATCATCCTGATATTGACACCCAAAATTCAATAGCTAATTGACTTGTTACATTCTTATATGTGTCAAAGTGAAAGTCAGAGTGAAAACCCAATATATCCAGCAAAATTTACAGAGATTTCTACTACAATTTGTGGCACTATCAACTATTACACTAAATCCTTTGAGTTATATGCAACTTTGACTTTAGGTTTATATCTATAAACATTTATTAAATATATATCATGTGCCAAGCACTCTGCTGAGGCTGCAGATACAAGGATGAACAAGATATAACCGCTACCCACAAGCATGAAAACAAATAACCATAAGGAAATGTGATGAGTGCTGTAACTGTGACAAGTTATAAGCACTTCTTTTCACTATACCATTTACCATGTAGGCTGTAGAAGCCTGTTCATCTACTTTGTGCATATACCATTACTCTTTGACATAGCTATTATCTCCTGTTATTCTCCTGGGGAGTCATTGTCCTTATTCATGGCAAATTCTAAGTAGTTCCAGGCTTATTAATACAGGATGTGCAACTGTGATTATAGAGAACCCAGTGGGAGACATGTAAATATGCTCACTTCCTTTACAACATCAAGTAAAAATAACATACTTTTACTCTCCGACAATTATGGTTAGGGTTGGATTAAGACATTCTGAAGTCTTAATCTAGTGTAGTGTAAAAATTATTCCACATTATAATAAATACTCACATCCTATTCATAAAGAAGAACACAGACTTTGTAGCGATGGAAGCTTTTACTTTGCACATATGCTAAGTTATATCAGATTAATTGAGAGGGAGAAACGAGGACAGAGAGCTAAATGGAGAGAAAGAGAGGGTACGGAAGATAGAAGAAGAACTTCCCATCAACTGGGCTTGGCCTCAGATACCTGATAGCTACCTAAAATATAGCTCACTCGTTCATTAACTCATTAAATCAACAAATATTTACTGAGTTCTTAAAAATAACAGCCACGATAATAACAGTCATCACTTATTGAATGCTTACTACCTGCCAGGCACAGTAGTATTACTTCACATACATTATCTATCATATTTATATCTTAGGGGTAGGTACTATCACTATCCCCATTCTATTGATATGGATTTTGAGGCACAGAGAGATTGGATGCCTTGCCCAAGGTCGTTAGCTAGTAAATGGCAGAGTCAGGATTTGTATCAAGCCATTTGCTCTTAACCACTATGTATGTGCCATCCACTGTACTAGCCTTTAAAAGATTTAAAAGTAAATATGACCAGAGTCCCTGTCCTCAAGGAGTTCACAGTCTATTAGAAGAAAGAAAGTGCAAATAATTGTGATGCAGAGTGATAAATACTACAATAAAGATACACAGAAAATAGTGATTGTACCAAGGAGATAATCAATTTTGCTTAGATGGGAGTGGAGGGTTGATGAAATTTCAAAGTGGAGAACTGTGAGCTGAATTTAAAGAATGAGAAGGTGCAGGTAGGTAGAGTGACTATAAAAGCAGAGGGAGAAGCATGTGCAAAAGCTAAGGGAGGGGCTGGCCCCATGGCCGAGTGGTTAAGTTTGCGCACTCCGCTGCAGGTGGCCCAGTGTTTCGTTGGTTGGAATCCTGGGCGCGGATATGGCACTGCTCATCAAACCACGCTGAGGCAGCGTCCCACATGCTACAACTAGAAGGACCCACAATGAAGAATATACAACTATGTACTGGGGGGCTTTGGGGAGAAAAAGGAAAAAAATAAAATCTTTCAAAAAGCTATGGGAACGTTGGATTGGGGTGAGGTACTGGGGAGGGAGAGTCCGGGAAGGAGGACTACAACGACATGCCAGGCAAATGTAAGAAGTATACGGATTTTTAGACAGTTTTAATATGTTTATTAATTTTTTGATAGGGCAAGTCTGTTAGCAACTTATTCAAAGAAAAAAATAGTCAACCCATTAAATAGAATTCACTATAAAATGTAACATGTTTTTTAAATTTATTTTTTTATTGTGGTCATAACAGTTTGTAACATTGTGAAATTTCAGTTGTACATTATTATTTGTTGGACACCATACAAGCATGCCCCTTCACCCCTAGTGCCCACTCCCTATGCCCCTTCCACTGGGGAACCACTAAACTGTTCTCTTTGTCTGTCAGTTTGTTTATGTTCCACAAATAGGTGAAATCATATGGTGTTTGTCTTTCTCTGTCTGGCTTATTTCACTTAACTTGATACTCCCAAGATCCATCCATGTGGTTGTGAATAGGACGGTTTTGACTTTTTTATGGCTGAGTAGTATTCTATTGTATATGTATATACCACATCTTCTTTATCCAATCATCAGTCGAGGGGCAATTGGGTTGCTCCATGTCTTGGCTATGGTGAATAATGCTGCAGTGAACATAGGGATGCATAAGTCTCTTTGAAGTGTTGATTTCAAGTTCTTTGGGTAAATACCCAGTAGTGGGATGGCTGGGTCATATGGTATCTCTATTTTTAATTTTTTGAGAAATCTCCATACTGTTTTCCATAGTGGCTCCACCAGTTTACATTCCCACCAGCAGTAGATGAGAACTCCCTTTTCTCCACAGCCTCTCCAACATTTGTTGTTTTTGTCTTTGTGATTATAACCATTCTAAAGGGCATAAGGTGGAATCTTAGCGTAGTTTTGATTTGCATTTCCCTGATGATTAGTGATGTTGAGTATCTTTTCACGTGCTTATTGGCCATCTGTATATCTTCTTTGGAAAAATGTCTGTTCATATCCGCTGCCCATATTTTGATTGGATTGTTCATTTTTTTGTAGTTCAGTTGTATGAGTTCTTTATATATTATGGAGATTAACCCCTTTCAGATACATGATTTGCAAATATTTTCTCCCAGTGGGTGGGTTGTTTTTTTCGTTTTAATCCTGGTTTCTTTTGCCTTCCAGATGCTCTTTAGTCTGATGAAGTCCCACTTGTTTAATTTTTCTTTTGTTTCCCTTGTCTGAGTAGATATGGTATTTAAAAAGATCCTTTTGAGGCTGATGTCAAAGAGTGTACTGCCTAGATTCTCTTCCAGAAGTTTTATGGTTTCAGGCCTTACCTTTAAGTCTTTGGTCCATTTTGAGTCTATTTTTGTGTATGGAGAAAGATAGTGGTCAACTTTCATTCTTTTGCATGTGGCTGTCCAGTTTTCCCAGCACCATTTATTGAAGAGACTTTCCTTTCTCCATTGTATGTTCTTGGCTTCTTTGTCAAAGATTAGCTGTCCGTAGATGTTTGGTTTTATTTCTGGTATTTCAATTCCATTCCATTGATCTGTGTGCCTGTTTTGTACTAGTACCACGCTGTTTTGATTACTATAGCTTTGTCATATATTTTGAAGTCTGGGATTGTAATGCCACAAGCTTTGTTCTTGTTTCTCAGGGTTGCTTTGGCTATTTGGGGTCTTTTCTTGCCCCATATGAATTTTAAGATTCTTTGTTCTATTTCTCTGAATAATGTCATTTTGGGATTCTGATTGAGAATGCATTGAATCTTTAGATAGCTTTAGGTAGTATGGACATTTTAACTGTTTATTCTTCCAAGTCATGTGCATGGAATATCTTTCTACTTCTTTATGTCATTATCAATTTATTTCAGTAAGGTCTCATAGTTTTCCTTGTATAGGTCTTTCACCTCCTTGGTAAAATTACTTCCTAGATATTTTATTCTTCTTGTTGCAAATGTAAATGGGATTGTATTCTTGAGTTCTTGCTTTGTTAGTTTGTTATTGGAGTATATAAATGCCATTCCTGAGGTAGCTGGCTGCTGTTGGGAAGAGGAAAGTCCCCCTTACCAGCTTCCACTTCCTCCACAGGATCCAGGCCCACCACCTTCAGATGTAGGGCTGTGTGGGTCTCTCAGACATCTTTTGTGTTGTGTGAAAGTCCTATTGGTGTCTGAATATCCTTTTGGTTGTACTTTAGAGGGGAGAGTTTAAGGGGAGAGCTCACTCCACCATGATGCTGATGTCACTCCCCATGATATCAAAATGTAACAACTTTTAGTAAAAATTTTAAAATTAAAGGACTTACCCAACCATTATTCTCACTTTGGGGATATCACTTTTTGTACACATGGACATTTAAAAAAACATAATTTCCATCTTATTATACTGAATTAAAATACCTTTTAAGTATTTTGACATAGATGTTTGGACCAGGTAGATTCTATCCAGCTAGCAGAATAAAAATTTTGGTGTTCAGAGAGGAAAAAGCAAGGTAGGCAACATACCTGACAGAATGAAGTCTTAAGGCTTCTGTCTGTAGGGTACATGAGAGAAAATCTCTACCTGGGGAAGGGTGTCTAGCTTACGAGTCCTCACATAGGTCTGGGTCCTACAGGCCCTTCCATAAAGAATCCTAGGCTGGAGTCAGATGAGTAGAGTGAAGCCCTCTTTTAGGATTTTTCCTTTTTTGTCTTGAGATGCTTCATTTCACCTCTTCCCCACACAGCTGATTAATACTGTGAATTAGATCCTGACAGATACAGAGGAGTAGGTAGCACTGTTTCTAGCACAAGTTCATTAACTAATCATATGATAATTATGTAATTAAGTAATTATGGTAGTCAAATGATAAATAAAAATTCTATACAATAACAAAGTTACGATACAATAAAAAGGTTTGCTCCTTTACAATAATTTCCCTATTATTTTTTGTGTAACCTTCAAAATATCATTTTAGTGCACTGTAATTTACTCCATCATTCTCTTATCTTGATATTCAGGATACTTCTGATTTCTTTCTATTATAGATAATGTCGTGATAAATACCTCTGCAGACATATTTTTTCCTCACGTTATTTCCTTACTACAAATTGTCAGGACTGAGAGAAAAAAACAATACTTTCATACCTTTTCTTGTGTGCTATCATACTGCTTTCTAAAAAGGTTGTACCATTTATAAAGGCACCAAAAAACATGAGTGACCAATTTAAGCACATACTTCACTGGCATTGGGTATTACAATTCAACACCAAAAATTGCTAATACAATAGTAGTAAAACTGTAGCTCAAGTTTACTTTGACCTGCAATTCTCTGAGGAACTACCAGGATGGTCATTTCATGAGTTCTCTTATTGAGCATAAAAGAAAATTTCAACTATGGCTTAAGGCAAGTCTATATAGTCATTATTTGCAAGAATAAGGAGAATTTATCAAGTTTTTCCTTTCTTTTTTTGAGGAAGATTAGCCCTGAGCTAACTGCTGTCAATCCCCCTCTTTTTGCTGAGGAAGACTGGCCCTGAGCTAACATCCATGCCCATCTTCCTCTACTTTATATGTGGGACGCCTGCCACAGCATGGCATGCCAAGCGGTGCCATGTTCACACCCGGGATCCAAACTGGCGAACCCCAGGCCACTGAAGCAGAACGTGTGCACGTAACTACTCCACCACCGGGCCAGCCCTCAAGTTTTGTTAAATACTTTACCAACTAAAAAAAAATAATTCCACAAATTTAAATGATCAATTACATCATGCTAAAGTTTTCTCTGATCTTTCTCAGAATTCAAAGATATACTTAAAAGTTTAATCAGTGTGCCCATTGCAGGGTCTGTCTTTTCCATTTGAGATTACTTACATTTTTATGCATTGAAACAATATATTTATTTTTTAAACGTTATGAAGGGTTTGAATTTATTGATATGTAGTTTTCTAAATATCCAACTATTTTAGAATGATTGTTTCAAAATTTTCATTACTGTAAATAGCAATGCTATAAACACCTTTGTACAAATTGTTATTCTCCTTCTCTTGCCTCCATGATTACTCCCCTTGGAATGTCACCTCAAAAGTGGGATTACAGGGTCAAAGGATATGCTTAGTTTTATTGTTCTTGTTAACATAATGTTTTGTGGGGGGTTTTTTTGGTGAGGAAGACCGGCCCTGAGCTAACATCTGTTGCAGTCTTCCTCTTTTTGTTTGAGGAAGATTGTTGCTGAGCTCACATCTGTGCCCATCTGCCTCTATTTTATGTGGGATGCTGCCACAGCATGGTTTGATGAGCAGTGTGTAGGTCCACACCTAGGATCGGAACCTGTGAACCTGGGGCCTCCAAAGCGGAGTGTGTAAACTTAACACTACACCACTGGGCTGGCCCCTTAATGAAGTTATTTTTAAGCAATTAACTAAACTTGTTTTAAAATAGGCACTTCAACTGAAACCAAGGTGTTTTCCATTGAACTAGACATATTTATAAGACATATTTTAGAAAAGGAGAAATGGCAAAAAAAATTCTGAAAACTATTTTAAAACTCTCTTCTAGAAAGGTAATATTTTATATTCACCAACCATTGGGAAACTTACATAGAATTAGAAAGGGATCAGAGATCGTTAAATTTAACTCCTTAACCTCTCTACACCTTAGTTTCCTAATGTGCAAAAAGTATATAATACTGGGGTTGTGGAGACTAAAATGAGTAATATACATAAAACACTTACCTCATTGTCTGACACACAGTAAATTATCGGTAAATATTAATAAATATTATAGTATAGCTGTTACAGTTAGCACATACCAAACGGAAGCGGCCGTTCACGGACTCGGGAGTTGCACGCCGGGCGTCGTGCTCGAAGCCGGGATGCAGGTGCGGGAGGCCCGGCGCCCTCGCGGAGCCGGCTCCAGGGCGCGGACGCCACGGGCTCCACGTCAGCCGGTGCCTGTGACGGGACGGCAAGGCGGGAGAGCAGAGAAAGAGTGCGGGCACTCAGGGAAGTTCTGAAGGAAGGGCAGGAGGAAAAAGAGTTCCAGACAGACTTTTCCTTGCAAATATGGTTAAAGTTTTGAGGACACGGACCATTTCTTTCAGATTTTGGTAGCACGGCATGAACCACGCAGGAGACCTGAAATATACTGCATTCTCTATTAGGGCTAGAGTAGGTGTCATCTTCAGTCTGATGAGAGCTACAGTTTTTCTATTATTTCACTTTTAAAAAATAATCGTGTGACTTTTTGCACGATAACACTTTCACGTGATTCAAACACAAAACCTGTAAAAAAAAGGTCTTCAGCAAGGTCTTCCACCCTCTCCCGTCTCCATCTGCACAGTGCCCGCTGCTCCCAACACTAACTTATAAGCTGTTTCTTCATTCTTCCAAAGATTTTCATAAACACGGATGGATAAGCCAATAAACGTTTTACTTAAACTAGGAAACACACGGAGCATCTAGAGCTCACATCCTAAAAGAATATCAATCCCACGTTCCCCGGCGGCTCAAGCCTCCCGGCCTGGCTTCGACGCCCCAAGGCCCCAGAAGACGGCCAAGTAACCCGGAAGTGCCTCAGGGCCCGGAACCCGGAAGCGCCCGTGGGCTGGAAGAGGTGAGCCTAAGCGCCGCGGGGGAGCGAGAGGCGCTCGCCTGAGGTGACTTGTGCTGTTGCCGGCGTGCCCTGGGCTGTGGCGCAGTCACCTGCCCTTTTCGTCCAGGGCACACCTAAGGGTGCGGGCTGCGTCTCCAGCCGCCCAAGCTAGCCCGTCCTCCCTTGGCTGACCAGCGGCGTCTAGAACCTTCGGCCCGGCAGCCCAGCGCGGCGGCTCCTGCGCGCGAGGCCGCGGGTGGTCTTCCGCCGTCCTGCCCGGCGCCTCAGGTCTGTGCGCTTTGCTTCGAGCTCCGCGTGCGCGGCGGGCCAGCTCGGGCCTGGCGGTCTTCGCTGGGGACGGGAGTAGGCCCGGCGCAGCAGCCCCTCACACCTCCAGGCCTGGGGTTGCGTGTGGGACGCCGGCCGACCCAAGCAGGCCCCGCCTCGCCTCCCAGCGGCGCCTCGCGCGCGTGCCGGCTGGTGCACACGCCGCGGGTCGCCGCGGGCCTGTCGCCGCCGCCGCCTCAGGCCTGCGGGCCCGCCGGGCAGCGGCGCTGCTGCGAGGACAGCGGCTGCGGGGGCCCCGCCCTGGCGCGTCCCGCCCCCAGCAGTGGGCGGCGTCTGGGCGCAGTGGGGTCCGGCGGGGCGCGTGCCGGCTCCGGTCCCGTCGGCCGTAGTGTCCAAGCGCTCCCCGCGGGGCGGTTCCGACGGCGTGGACGCGCCCCGCATGGCGAGGGCGCCCGGTCCTCAGCCTGCCCCAGCCCTGGCGATGCCGCGGCCCGGTTCTGCTGACGCCGCGAGGAAGCTGCGGGGGGCGGGCGGGGGCGCGCTGCTCTGGCTTGTCGGTTGTTGCCGAGGCGGCCAGACCGCGAGGGGCGGCCCTCACGGGGCGTCCTCGCGGGCGTCGGCGCGGCTCCTCGAGGCGGCGCTGCCGGCGGGCGTCCCGGCGGCCCGCGCCGCGGTGCTTCTTCGGTGAGGGGCGCCCGGAGGCCCGCGGGGAAGGCGCCCTCAGAGCGCTCCTCAGCTCTGGTTACGCTCCGTTAGCAAGCACTGTCCGTCGGGCCAGAGCAAACACCTGAACGAGGGCCCGAGACAAAGCCCCCGAGGCGCTGCTCACCCTCTCTCCGAGCGGCGCGCTCTTCTAGTCTCCCTTTTATTTTGTTCTAGTCTAGCCTGCCGGGTAGAAAAGCTCTGCTTGAGACCCGTTACATGGCTGGCTTGGCCCGCGGTTGGGGCGCAGGCTGCAGTCGTCGCGCGCGAGGCCGTGGGGTCCCCTTGCTTGCGAACGCTCAGCGGCGGAGCGCGCTGGGAGGTGGGTGTGAGGGCTGCGCTCGGAGGGGCGCTCGACGTGACGGTGGCCTCTTTGTGGAAGGTCTCGCTCCTCAGCCAGTCCTGGGGTAGTGAGTGCTGCTTACTGGCAGATGATTCTTTATGATCAGTTTATGCGCTAGCGAGGTAAGAATATAGAAGACTCTCATAGGTTATGACCCGTAGGAACTTTCTGTTAATAATAAGAAAAGCCTTTCGGAAATTCTCTGGTGCTGAGAGTAGTTGCATATAAAACGAAAACTTTTATTTTCAGTTTATGTTCAATGAGCAAAAAATTTCCAGCTGTACTAGTTAGCCTTGTACACCTGCAATTTATATAAGCTTATAAGCCAGTGTTAATCACAATTTTAAAAAAAGGTTTTTTCCTTAAAAAGAAACAGAATCAGCTTTTATGAAGACATTTTGGCAATTTATTCTTGTTTCAAGTTTGGAATATTTGGGAGTTTACTTAAAGGTTATAAGTGTTTTAAGAAATGTTGAAAAGATTTTCCTATATTTTATTTATAAGATGGCCAAAATTATGTACTTGATCCAAAGATCTCTGTTGTGTTGCTTTAGGTTAATTGAATTTATAGTGTCTTTAATAGTTTACTTTATGTTTGGTTCCATATGATCCTTATGGAGATAATTTCCAATTCTCATTTCCTTCAAACACCTCAGAATGTCTAGAATATGAGTATTTCTAAATTTCTAAAATTTGTTTAGGAAATCACTACTTCTTTTCTTAAAACAAGGAGAAAGTTGACAAAGATTTTACAGTGAATAGAGAATATTTTACTCGTGGTAATTCAAATTATTTTCTTTTAATAAATTCAAAATGTTTTAATAATTTTACGTAATTTATAGTAATTTAATAAAATATTTACTGTGCTCCCAAAGTGTTTTCCATTAGAGCTTAATAAACCTAAAAAATGAAAGAATTAATGAAAAAATAACATTACTAATGGCAGCATTATACATTGACATAATAAAGTGCAAAATTATGTGGAATAGGCAATAAGAATGGGGGAGTATACACAAGAAGGTGCTAATCATATGATAACAGGCAACAAGTACAGTTGAGAAAAGGAGCATTTGATCTGAGCTGGATTCATAAGAAAGCTTCCTGGGGGAGACAGAATTTGATCTGATTTTGAAATGTGTTTAAACATAAAAGATAGAGAAAGGCACTCTATATGAGAGCAGAATGCTGAAGGTATTAATTAGTTCAAGCTTCTTAACATGGATGAAAAACCCCGGTAAGACCTGCCTGCTCCTCAAGCCTCATCTCGAATCTTCTCCCAGCCTTACGTGTTACACTCTGATCTCCTTAAAACTGTTTTTGGTTCCTCATTTAAAATGATGTTTTGTCCATCTATGCCTTTGCTAATGCTGTTTTTCCCTTCTAAGATACTCTTACCTAACTTTTTCACTTTGCTAACTTCTTAACTTTTAAGATTTTTAAGTCTCAGCCCAGAAGTCACCTTCTCCAGGAAGTCTCTGACCTTCTCAAGCCTTCCTTGACTTTCTCTTGCTGGATTGGAAGCTCCTCCTGTCTGCTGCCATAATACTCTCTAGGCGTCTCTACCATTGCATGTGACCACATTGTATTATAATTATCTTTATATGTCTGTATCTCTCTAGCAGAGTTCCCTGAGGACCAGGACTCTATGTTGTTTTTTTTTAATCATTACATTTTGAATATGGAAGGGGCTCAATTAATGTTGAATGAATGATGCTTTCTGTTTCCTTTATTCGTTTACATTAACATTTTCAGGCTTTAAGATTTTCCTTAGTTCTGGAATTTTGAAATTCATTTAACAAGATCTGGTTTACACTGGATTTCTAAAGTCCTGTTTCTTTCTGGAACCTCAGCAAACTTTGTATCTTGGCCTTTCACCTTATTTTTCTGCTTTCTAAGAAAGAAAGGAGTATTGTTCCCTTTTCTTCTGAGGCTAATCATTCCTTGATATATTTCCCCTCTACTTAACTGTCAGACCTCACTCCTTCAATTATCCTCTCTCTTTTCATATTTAATCATGTGATCTTTACTGGCTTTTTCTATAAAATGTAAAATGTTTGATTTTTTCTACTGTCCCTTCCTGTTCTTGATTACTTACGACCTTAAACTACTACCTTATAATCTCACTTCACATCTCATTTGTGCAAATTGCTCATCAGTGACCTCCTACTTTCCAGATCAGTGTGTGTCAATAAGAACTATCCTCCTATCCTTCAGCCATGTTTGATTTCCCTTGCTTAGGGTCTGTCTCAGAATCCTCCTTTGTGAACAGTTTCTTGAATTCTTCAATAATCTAAAATCTCTTCTCTGTAGGTTAATTAAATCAGAATTTTACTGCTAGAAGTAGTACTAGACAGCAACTACTCCAGTTTGCTTTTGCTGTTGTAACTATTTTGGTATTGAGAAAGGATATTTACAAATTAACAATCAAGTAAAAATTTAAACTTAGTTTAGTATCCTTATTTTATATGTGAAGTAAATGAGGCTCAGGCACTGTCTACTTTGAACTCTTTGAACACTTAGAGCACCCTTTTTTATCTGTTATGTCTTATATCATGCCTAGTGTTAATCATGTCTGGGGTTACACTTATTTGAATAAATGCTTTATCTACCTTTCTAGACCTTGAAGATAAAGACTATTGACTCAAAATTTGTATTCCTTACAGTTTCTTGACCCGAGAGATATATTGAATTCTATCAC